>NC_057810.1:582492973-582541080 GCF_018294505.1 Triticum aestivum
AGTTGACTGAAGTGTAGCTAAATCGGAGCAACATCGCAAGCAAGAGCAAGAGCGAGAGAAGCAATGCGAGCAAGAGAAATAGCAAGAGCAGGCCAGGTAGGGGACCGAGAGCAAGAGCAGAGCAGCAGCACGAGCGAGATCTAAAGCAGTAGTACCTCCTACTGATGTGGACGTCGCCGCCGAGGGAGCGAGGCCGTGGAGGAAGTGGCCGGCGACGCCGCCGTGGATGGAGCCGCGTTGTGTCGGCTCGGGACCGAGCACCGGCAGCACCGTGAGATCGAATCAAGAAGAAAATGCGGCGATTAGTGTAGAACCTCTTTGGTGGCGCCGATTAGGCCGCAACTTCATCCGAGGAAACGGTGATGATGATGCTCTTCCGGTGGTGCAAGTGAAGACGGCGGTGTGGGAATGGAGGTGGCGCAAAAGACGAGGGGAACGTTGGGGCAGCTCCTTGGAGGTGGAGGACGGGGTGGCTGAACTGGCGGGACAACCAGATCGACGACGGATCCTCATCCTGTACGGTGGATGAGGGACGTCGAGGTGTTGCTGTGGACGACGTCATGGGGGAAGAGGCTCCAGATGGGTGGCGGACAGAGGAGGGTGTGGGGCTTCGCGGGTTTTCTCAGCCTCGGTGTACGAATGGGTGGGCGTATGGGATGGGAGTGTGGAACCATGGCTTAGGGACGCGCTAGTCCGAAATGTGGGGTAAGTTATGAAAGTACCCCTGCCGATTTGAGGCGGTTCTTTCGGTTCAGGGGTATTGTTAGTGTCAAAACCGGCGGATCTCTGGTAGGGGGTCCCGAACTGTGCGTCTAGGCGGATGGTAACAGGAGACGAGGGACACGATGTTTTTACGCAGGTTCGGGCCCTCTTGATGGAGGTAAAACCCTATGTCCTGCTTGATTAATATTGATGATGTGGGTTACAAGAGTAGATCTACCACGAGATCAAGGAGGCTAAACCCTAGAAGCTAGCCTATGGTATGATTGTTGTTCGTCCTATGGACTAAAGCCATCCGGTTTATATAGACACCGGAGAGGGCTAGGGTTACACAGAATCGGTTACAATGGTAGGAGATCTACATATCCGTATCGCCAAGTTTGCCTTCCACGCCAAGGAAAGTCCCATCCGGACACGGGACGAAGTCTTCAATCTTGTATATTCATAGTCTTGGAGTCCGGCCGATGATGATAGTTCGGCTATCCGGACACCCCCTAGTCTGGGACTCCCTCAGTAGGCCCTGAACCAGGCTTCAATGACGACGAGTCCGGCGCGCATATTGTCTTCGGCATTGCAAGACAGGTTCCTCCTCCGAATAATTTATAGAAGATTGTGAACGCCAGGATAGTGTCCGGCTCTGCAAAGATAAATTCCACATACCATCATAGAGAGAATAATATTACACAAGATCAATCTGCTGACGTATTCTGCGGCGTGACGTCACACCACTTCCAAGCCTTTACTCGAATTGTTTTTATTGTTCCACCTCAGTGCGTTTAGCGAGGCGGTTTCCTTGGCACGTCTTGTCGAAGCAGAGATAGTGTTCCCCTTATTCCGGGGTTCCCATCAATACGGACGTGGGTAACCCAACCGCGCCATTGATTGTGACGCTTGGGAGATAAGTGAGTTTTACCAGGCCGATGGGGACGCGTGTTTCTGTCCGCCCATATAAGGGGATAAAGATCCAACCTTTTTACCTACGCCTTCTTCCTCCTTGGCTTATGCATATCTGTGAACTCGAGCTCTAGCGGCCAAGCCCGGACATCTCACCTCAACCTTCTCCAAATATGTCCGGAGCGGGAGGCAAGTGGATGGCCTCCTCCGTCACGGAGGGGCATATCCAGAAGCTGCGCAGCGCCGGATACTTGTCCAGCGACATCGCGCATCGGCTCCCCAACGAGGGAGAGCACATCCCCACCCCCAGGACCCATGAGAGGGTAGTATTCCTTCCCCATTTCCTCCACAGACTGGGCTTCCCACTTCATCCCTTTGTCCGGGGGCTCATGTTCTACTATGGCCTAGATTTCCATGATCTGGCCCCAAATTTTATTCTCAACATCTCGGCGTTTATCGTCGTGTGCAAGGCCTTCCTCTGCATCCAGCCCCACTTCGGCTTGTGGCTCAAGACCTTCAGTGTCAAGCCGAAGGTTGTGAAGGGCAGCCAAGCGGAGTGCGGAGGCGCCATGGTGGGCAGGATGTCCCACATTACGTGGCTGGAGGGCACCTTTGTGGAAACCATCAAGGGGTGACAATCAGGGTGGTTCTACATCACCGAGCCGCGTGATCCCGAATGGGCAGCGGCCCCCGAATTCAGATCCGACATCCCCACACGGCTCACCTCCTGGAAGGAGAGCGGCTGGATTTGGGGCGATTCGAAGGAGCTGACCGGACTCCAAGCCTGCGTCCAAAAGCTGGTGGACAAGAAGCTCAAGCTTGTCAACGTAGTTCAGGTCATGCTCACCCGCCAGATTCTCCCGTGCCAACGACGGGGCTTCAATATGTGGGAGTTCGATCCGGCGCAGCACCAGACTTTGAATGGGCTCTTTGACACTACGTACGAAGAGGTCTGGAAGGTGCTGTTCAAGGGCACCGAGGCTCCCGCATCCGCTACCAAAGATCGCGGATTCAGCTCGCAGCGTCCAGCTGACGAGGTAAGTGATATTGTCCTTTACGGGACGCTTGTTATTCATAGTTTGACTCTATGCATGATCTAAACTCCCTTTCCTTTGACAGGACTGGCTGAAGAAGGCCGCACAGGCTATCTGTCCGGCCCCATTGCCAGAGGACCTAGCTGACGCCCGCCTAACGAGGCTGCTGGCTCCGGCACCCCACGTGGTGCCCGAGAAGAAGACCAAGAAGAAGGCCACGGGGACTCGAAAGAGTTCCCGTTTTCAGGTGCTATCGGACGACGAATCCGAGGCCGACTCCTCCCACCAAGGCGAGGAGGAGAAGAAGAAAGCCTCTCCCCCAGCGGGGGGAGGGAAGAAAAGGAAGGCCTCCCAAACAAGGGAGGCCGAAGTGTCCAAGAGGGGAAAAACTCTTCCCCCGGACTGTTCCGCCAACGCTAGTGACGACAACGAGGACTGGCCTCCAAGGGCCAAGCCTCTGGCAAGATCGTAAGTATCCGGACTCCCGAATAACTTCAAGGTTTTCGTTTTCTGCCACATTATGTCTTTCTAATGCCGCATACAACCCTGCAGTCCGCCTAAGGATGATCTCCCCACTTCGTCGAGCGGGTCCTTAGGGGCGTCGGATATGGATTCTCTTCCGACTGCCTCCACCCCCCGTGATGCGGACGATGCCGAGGTGGGATCCCAGGAAGGGACCCACCAGGAGGAGAGGGCCCCGGAGGTGTCGCAGGACAACCTCCCGGACTTTGCACCGGACTCAGCCCCGGAACCCATAGTGGCTCCGGAGTCCGGCGGGCGACCCCTTCATAAGAAGGGCAAGACCACGACGCCGGCTGCCTCCGTCCAACCGGAGGTGCCGGATAATTTGCTGGAGGCGCTCAATGGCACCTCCATCAAAGAGGAACACCACACTGTTATGAGTGCGGTGATCCAGAAGGTTCAGCTCGCCAAGAACGGGCTGACCGAAGCCTGCAGCAGCCTTCTAACAGGCTTTGAGGTAAGAATTTCAATATATGTAAAATGGTACCGCATAGACAGTAGCCCCTGATGCTCGGTTCGGTGTTCGGAAAGAAAAGCCGGACTGAGGATCTTTAGAAAGATAAACGCAGGAGTCATGAAAATATGTCAATATGGGATTGCAGGCTGTGCTGCTGACCTCTGCCGCACTGACTGTGAAGGTCAATACTTTGAAGGAAAACCTCGAGCGGTCCGAGAACGAGCTCGGCCATGCCAAGAAGCAGCTCGAGGAAAAATAAGGTGAGTAATACCTTATGAAAATTGTACCTTACAGAAAAGGATTTGGTTGCAAGAAAAATGACAAGGATAACTAGGGTATTGCAGGGGCCACTAACGATGTGGCGACCCTGAAGGAGGCGGTGGCCGCGGCCGAACGCAATGCGGCTGCGGAGTGCACCGAGCGAGAGAAACAGGAGGCGCGGGTGGCGGAGGTACAGCAAGAGCTCCAGGATCTCGTGAGGAAACATCAGAGCCTGGAGCGTGACTCGAAGACTCGAGAGTCTGAGCTTGCACCGGCTCTTGAGAGTGCCAAAGCCGCTAAGGCCGAAGCCTACAAGGCCCTCCAGGAGATAGATGCGGTGAAGAAAATAGCAGCGGGTAAGGCATTTTTCATGCAAAGTAAGCATGTGAGTGTTAATTACCTGTCGCTTACTCGAATTCGGAGCTCTCCAGGAGCGTTCGCAGATCTTCCCTGCAGCGTGTCCGATGCTGCCGCATTCTACCGGGCCGAGGAGGGGAGCTCAACGGAGAAGGTCTTCTGGTCTCAGTATGCTGAGGCCGGACATCCGGTGCCCCTTAGCGACCAGTTGAAGCAGCTGGTCGAGCTCCACAAGGCGGCCGAATAGGCCATGAAGGGCCTCATAGTTCGGCTGTGGCCTAAGGAGGCTATGCCTAGGAGCTACTTCGGCCTAGTGCGGCGGCTGGTGGACGCGTGCCCGTGGGTTGAAGTTATCAGGCACTCCGCCTGTATCAAGGGTGCGCGTCAGGCCCTTGCCCGCGCAAAGGTGCACTGGGGCAAGATGGATGCCCAGAAGCTTGTGACGGACCCCCCACCAGAGGGCAAGGAGCATCGCACGCCCGAGATGTATTATAGGAGTGTGCTGAAGGGCGCCCGCATTATTGCGGGTGAGTGCTCCAAAGAAGAAGTTTTTGAGTAGACTCGCGTTTTGTTATCCTGTGCGCTGAAAACTAAGTTCATATGCGCGAAGCAACACTTGTTAATTTAAAATATTACCTTCTGTGCGGCTGTTTATCAAATCTGAGAGATGGCAAGTCGTCGGCTTCAGCCCCCATACCACGAGTGCTGGGGTGTTCGGGATAAATTTGGGCACTCTTGTTCCCATATTTGGGTCCATCGAGGGTGGCGCTCAACACAATGAACAAGGCAACCGGACTTATAATGCTTGAACACTCTCACTTAGCCATAGAATTCTATAATTTTAAATTTCGGCGAAGCCCCTAGTTTTCGGAAGGCCGAATTTGGGGCGCTATCCACGCCTTGGCCGGACAGAATCCGACTCCTCGCTCAAAGTGGCATAAGTCTTTAGGGACTCGCAAAGAACCTCTCGAACAGAGACTAGCTCTCGCCTCATCATGACGGTCAGTTTTAGCTTTCTCCACTGAGGCGTTAACCCAACTCAACTGGGGCGCAATCGCAGTGGTTCTCCCAGTGCTACCTTAGCCGATAAAACGGAATGTAAGTTACCAAAACATGGGAGCCGGGCAAACCCAACTATTGACCCAAGAACATGATTCGGAGCCGATGCATATAATGCTATAAGTTCGGGGTGCCGCACTTGTGAAAGTGTTCGGACTTATCACACCATAACGCGGGAAACATAAGCCCCTGGTGTATTTAGCCGTACCAAAACATACGGATGCAACATGTCATAGATGAACATATGTGTAAGAAAGAAATGCAATTAGAAGCACAAGTGTGCTGCATTGCTTTATTCAATAAGAACTGTTGTAAGTGCAGGACGATACAAGTGGTGCGGTAAGCAAGGGATGGGACTGTTTAACATGTCCCCCTCCAGGGGTAGGCTATGGAACAATGCATAAAACAGATTTAATGCTCATGATGGAGACCACCTGGATTTTCGTTGTAGCCTTTCTCCTTCCCTGGCTGTTGCATCGTGGGTTCCGCATGTCTGCTGCCGGACAGGGCCTCTGACGAACGGAGTCCTGTAGGTAAAAAATAAAAGGAAAAGAAAAAGAAACGACACACTTAAGAGCCCCTGGTGCGGTTGAGCCACAGTCTGGGCTTATCGTGGTCGAGCCCCTTGCCCCATGCCCATGGTATCTTCAGAGCGTAATGGAGTACGCGAAGGGTCTGTCTTAATGTTTTATAGGGGCTGGGGTTGGGGCCGCACTGCTACGTGTGCTCGGAACGTGCTAGGTGGTCGTGTTGTAGGTTACTCCAGGCATGCTTAGCTGTGTTCGGCCGCTTAGCAGCCGGACTCGAGAATTGCCTTAAAAGGCCGCTTTGTACTTCTGTCGCGAGAGCCGCTGTATGTTCCTCCGTTCGGAGGGAGCGTTCAGTGTTTCCGTTGACCGTGATGACTCCTCTAGGGCCTGGCATCTTGAGCTTGAGGTATGCGTAGTGCGGCACCGCGTTGAACTTTGCGAACGCGGTACGTCCGAGCAAGGCATGATAGCCGGTACGGAACGGGACTATGTCGAAGATTAACTCCTCGCTTTGGAAGTTATCCGGGGATCCGAAGACCACTTCCAGTGTAACTGAGCCTGTACAATTGGCTTCTACACCTGGTATGACGCCTTTAAAGGTCATCTTGGTAGGTTTAATCCTTGAGGGGTCTATGCCCATTTTGCGCACCGTGTCCTGATAAAGCAGGTTTAGGCTGCTACCGCCGTCCATCAGGACTCTGGTGAGATGAAATCCATCGACGATTGGGTCTATAAACAATGCGGCGAACCCACCATGGCGAATGCTGGTGGGGTGGTCCCTTCGGTCAAAGGTGATCGGGCAGGAGGACCATGGATTGAACTTCGGGGCAACTGGCTCCATCGCGTATACATCCCTGAGTGCATGCTTCCGCTCCCTTTTGGGTATGTGCGTGGCATATATCATGTTCACCGTCCGCACCCGTGGGGGGAAACCCTTCTGTCCTCTATTGTTCGGCGGTCGGGTCTCTTCCTCGTCGTCGCTATGTAGCCCCTTGTCGCTGTTTTCGGCAATTAACTTGCCTGCCTGCTTGAACACCCAACAGTCCCTATTGGTGTGGTTAGCTGGCTTTTCAGGGGTGCCATGTATCTGGCACAAACGGTCGAGAATTCGGTCCAAATTGGATGGACCCTGAGTTGTTCTTTTGAATGGCTTTTTCCTTTGACCGGGTTTAGAGCCGCTGAATCCGGCATTGACTGCCGTATCCTCACTGTTATCGCTGTTAATGCGGCGTTTGTTTTTGTTGCGACGCGACCTACCACTATGGTCCTTGATATCCGTACTGCCAGAATTTTTGTTGAGGTTGTTGCTGCGTGCTAGCCAGCTGTCCTCACCCGCACAAAAGTGGGTCATGAGTGATGTAAGGGCTGCCATGGATTTCGGCTTTTCCTGTCCCAGGTGCCGGCCAAGCCACTCATCGCGGATGTTATGCTTGAAGGCCGCGAGCGCCTCGGCATCCGGACAATCGATGATTTGGTTTTTCTTGGTTAAGAACCGTGTCCAGAATTGTCTAGCCGATTCGTCTGGCTGCTGAATTATGTGGCTTAGGTCATCTGCATCTGGTGGTCGCACACACGTGCCTTGGAAGTTATCGAGGAATGCGGCTTCCAGGTCCTCCCAACTCCCGATTGACTCTGCTGGCAAGCTGTTAAGCCAGTGCCGGGCTGGTCCTTTAAGTTTGAGTGGGAGATATTTGATGGCGTGGAGATCGTCTCCGCGGGCCATGTGGATGTGGAGGAGATAGTCCTCGATCCAGACCGCGGGGTCTGTTGTGCCATCATAAGATTCAATATTGACGGGTTTAAACCCTTCTGGGATTTGATGATCCATTACCTCATCTGTGAAGCACAGTGGGTGTGCGGCGCCTCTGTACTGGGCGATGTTGCGACGGAGCTCAAAAGAGCTTTGTCTGTTGTGTTCGGCCCGGCCGAACTTACTGTGTCCGGGGTGACGGTGATCGTCACGTATCATGGGGCGCCCACGCGATCCATAGATCGATCTTGATTGTCTTGCCTTATCCTCCAATATGTCTCGCAGGTCTGGAGTGTTCCCCTGCGGCCTTGTGCTTTTCGAGCGATGCCGGGGTACGGGTCTAGTGAAGGGCCTTGAGGCCTCTCTGTCACGACCACAGGGTGGTCGATCAGCCGTATTGTCTCCTGGTGAAGCGGGATCATATGCCTCCACCTCTAATCGGGGGAGCAGCTTACGTTTGGGGTAGCTTTTTGGAGGGGCGTTCGAGTTCATGCTCTTCGGCCGCGAGGACTTCGGTCCATCTGTCGGCTAGCAGATCTTGATCAGCTCTAAGCTGTTGCTGCTTTTTCTTGAGGCTGTTTGCCGTGGCCATAAGCCTGCGTTTGAAACGCTCCTGTTCGACGGGATCCTCAGGCATGACGAATTCGTCGTCGTCGAGGCTTGCCTCGTCTCCGGTGGGAGGCATATAGTCCTCTACCTCTTCTTCGGGCGCTCTCTCATGAGGGCTGGCGTCCCCCTCCTCCTGTGCTAGATCTTGCTGGAGTGGGTTGTCTTTGGCGCTATCTGGTGTATTATTGTCTCCGGTGCCGGAATCCTCATTCTTGCTATGGAGGGATTTAGAGCGGCGCCGCTGACGCCGGTGCTTGGGCTGTTTTCTTGGAGGGGTAATCCTCCGCTATTCCTTCGCCGTTCCCATCCTTTGGGATATCCACCATGTATATGTCGTATGAAGAGGTGGCTTTCCAGTGCCCGGTGGGCGCTGGTTCTTGGTCGTCTCCGGCATCGTCGTCCATACCGTCGATGTCCTCAGAGTCGTAATCTAGCATGTCGGTTAGATCGTCGACAGTGGTTACCAAGTGGGTGGTGGGTGGGCTCTGAATTTCTTCGTCGTCCGCATCCCAACCGTCCTGGCCACAGTCCGGCTAGGCCTCTCCTGATAATGAGAGGTACTTTAGCGAACTCAAGATGTCGCCAAAAGGTGAGTGTTGAAAGATGTCCGCCGCGGTGAACTCCATGATCGGCGCCCAATCGGACTCGATCAGGGCGGGCGTGGGAGGTTCGGAGTCCGGCGAGGAGTCCGGCACCTCGGAGTCACGAGCTTTATGAGGGACAAAGTCAGTGTTCGGCTCTATCGCCGTAGAGGTTGCAGCCCCCGAGGCGGTGTCTAGGCATCTGTCCTCGATCTGCGCGGCCGGCTCCGAATTGAGGATCGGAGCGAGCTCGAGTGCGGCCTCCAGGGTACTGTCCGGCGGCAGAGCTAAATCATGCTCGACGTGACAGTGCGGCACGCTCGGCTGTGGCTCGAATCCGTCGAAGATCAAGTCCCCGCGGATGTCAGCGGTGAAGTTCAAACTTCCAAATCTGACCTGACGGCCAGGGGCGTATCTTTCGATCTGCTCTAGATGGCCAAGCGAATTGGCCCGCAGTGCAAAGCCGCCGAATACGAAGATCTGTCAGGGGAGGAAGGTCTCACCCTGGACTGCGCCGTTGATGATGATCGAAGAAGCCATCGCGCCTATCGGTGACGACACAGAGGAACTCTCAATGAAAGCACCAATGTCGGTGTCAAAACCGGCGGATCTCGGGTAGGGGGTCCCGAACTGTGCGTCTAGGCGGATGGTAACAGGAGACGAGGGACACGATGTTTTTACCCAGGTTCGGGCCCCCTTGATGGAGGTAAAACCCTACGTCCTGCTTGATTAATATTGATGATGTGGGTTACAAGAGTAGATCTACCACGAGATCAAGGAGGCTAAACCCTAGAAGCTAGCCTATGGTATGATTGTCGTTCGTCCTATGGACTAAATCCATCCGGTTTATATAGACACCAGAGAGGGCTAGGGTTACACAGAGTCGGTTACAATGGTAGGAGATCTACATATCCGTATCGCCAAGTTTGCCTTCCACGCCAAGGAAAGTCCCATCCGGACACGGGACGAAGTCTTCAATCTTGTATCTTCATAGTCTTGGAGTCCGGCCGATGATGATAGTTCGGCTATCCGGACACCCCCTAGTCCGGGACTCCCTCAGGTATCACTGGGATTTCACAGGAGGTGGGAGTTTTCGCGCCCGTTGTAATGTTGGAATAGCAAGGTGCAGGTTGAGATGGAGGGTGTTGTCGGAGCACAACGAGACAAAGATATATCTTAAATATTTCGGGCTAACAAGGCGCGGGTTGAAATTTTCGGACAAGCCTAACATGTACTGTACCAAATCAATTCGCACTACAAATGTCATTCAAAACTTTGAATTCATGTTATGTTCAATTAAAATATTTTGCTACGTGTATAATGCATGCAACCTACTACTCAAATGAACGTTTTAGTGCATTCCAAACGTATATACTACCGCTTCAATATGAACTAAATTTGAATTCGTTTCTCTATTTGAATAAGATCTACAGTAATGATTGTTGTGAAGTCAAAGCATTTGAATTCGTTTCTCTATTTTAATAAGATCTACAATCATCATTATTGTCAAGTTAAACCATCACTTGTGTATTATCTTCACAGCACACCACATGATTAGTCTAGAGTTACATATGAACTATGTGTACTATATAAACTCGAACTCGATTTTTTGAATCCACTTTATGTTGATTTGAAATCACATTACATTTCTAGCTCTAGCTAGATCTTCATAATCTAAACCATGTCTCATATGTATAATGTGTTTATCACATAATGTATGGTGCCCCGCCTCCTACGCCTACAAGTATTTAGATGTGAGTTGCAAACACCACACATTACCACAAATTCAAATAAAATGTGAGAATGTTCGATATATAGTATTGTTTAGATTGTTCAATATTTAGTTGTAAGCTGAAAACGCCACACATTATCACAAATTCAAATAAAATGTGAGATTGTTTGATGTATAGTATGGTTTAGATTGTTCGACATTTAGTTGTGAGTTGCAAACGCCATGCATTATCACATTATGGTATAACATGTGCAAAACCACAACACGTGTATCACCACTATATTCATGCATGCATATGCATATTTAAAACACTATGATATCCTATTCAAATATATGAATCCACTTTCATATCAAATTATGATCTTTGTTAGTCTCTTACACCCACGCAATCCTCTAACCTTTGTAGCTACCACTAACTTTCTCTCGTGCATGCACACACACTCCTCACCCTCCCCCTGCCTCGGCATTCTATCCATCGCGCACATTCTTTTTTTTCTTTAGGTCGTTCTCCCAGAGTCTCCACAACTCCTTTTCGACACACACCGATCGATAAACCTCTCCAGCGATGTCTGCCTACAACATACGCACACACCTTCAATCTGCTTCTTTATGTGTCCTTGCCTCGTGTCTCTCATATGGTCCCACACACGTGTAAACTCTCGCCCCTCTTTTCATCGATATCACAACCGCACACTCCTCCCCCTATCTAGCTAGTAGTTGGGCCTCTCGCACTACCTCCTAGCTCCATTCTCTCTGTCAATCCATCTCGCTGGGCCTTATTTGCCTCTAACAAATGGACGTACACCGACCGATCTCCCTCTATACATATAGCTAGCTAGATCCTTATAACTCATTTTTCCCACGCATCGATCTACCTCATTAGTTATGTCTCTCCCTTCCTCTGACAAACAACAATTGATCTACCGATCTAGTTAGGTTTGCTTACCGAACACATGGTTCCCCTTCATCATCCATGGATGCGTCCCAACAGATCTATCACGCACAGGCACACACAGAAACACATCCCCACTCTCATTGATAATATTGCAGTTCCACCCTCAGTTTGTCTAGTAGGACTCTCCCACCATCTTCGAGAAGCAACTCCATCACCCATCCAGCACTCTACCCCTCTCCCTCTATCTCTCCTCTCTCTCTCTCTGTCCCATCATATTTCCCGTCCTTCAGTTATGTATGGATGTCGACCTATCTCCCTCAAGACATAGCTGGGAATCTCCTTCTCAACACATATACGAGTCGTTCTACCTCTATAGTTAGGCCTTTGCCTACCCCTCCCTCCACCCCCTTCCCCTCACACACATCGATACATCAAGCGCTCTAGTCATGTCTCCCTGCCACACACAAACTTGACCTGTGCCCTCTGATGTTCCGGTAGGTCAGCCACCCTATATCTTTGACTTATGCACACAAACACACAATTTCGATGGCTCTCTTCATCAATCTCGCACCCACCCACTTGATCCTCTCTTCGACTCTATCAATATCTATGACCCCTCCCTCTCTTCTCGTGGATTGCCCGACCCTCTATATATGATATGGATAGGTCTCCATTTCACACACATCGCATGCAAAATTTTGTTTGAGATGTCATCGACACATATTCCCACAAATACATTCACGAAATCAACCCCCCCAAACAAAAATCAGTCACGAACGCGGTTTGTATCTCTCACACACACCCACATAGGTGGGGGACATACACGAAGAGAAGAGGTGCATGCACGGCGCACGTACTCCCATCTCTTTCCCAACCACACCCGCGTGGGTACACGGTGGAGCTCGTTTCTGTACGAAAAGGCAGCCCACGTGGTAATTTGCCACGTGTACTGGTTGTCCACTTGGTGGAGGGAGGATCTTCTACCACGGGTGAACAAACAAATTGCGACTTGACGCGTTATGTTAAAAAAGAGGCAAACCATGTGGGTCCTACCTTAGAGGCAAGGCTCTATACACTGGAGTACTTTTGATGTGTCCTGTCAACTCGCAGAACGAGGAGAAGCTTGCTTAGTATGCCGTCTCCCCCACCCATGGGCGCGGTGGCTCGCAGGATGAGGTGAAGCTTGAGTACTATACACCTACGCCCGCTCCCTCGCCCACGCGTGCGGTGGCTCGCAGGATGAGGAGAAAATTTTACTACTCCCTTCGTTTACTCCCCGTCCCTACTACCTTGGTTAGAGAGATTATCATATTGTTAGGAATATATATGTCCTTTAGTAGATTTCAATATGAACTACTAGGACATACTCCAAACACTGATGTATATAGACGTATCTTAGGGTGTAGATTCACACATTTTGCTCCATATGTAGTCGAAACGGACGTAATAGTACGCACTCTCCTTCTCCCCTCGACCCTCGCCCACGTGGTGGAAATGCAACAATTCATTCAGTCTCATATAGCCAGAACGATATATACTGCAGTACCATTATTGCTCAACTTCCCGAAGAGGCAAAGAGCCAATCGCAAGGTTAATATTTTGGAGATGCCAAGCGCAAGGTTATAGGAGAACGAGTAGTAGGTGCCGCGTAATTTATAAATAAAGTTTTTTTCTTCAGTGGCACGTACGCAATATGATAGGTTCATATGGAGAGAAAACGAAACCGCTCCAGTATATACATAGTCAGGACGGGCCAGCCTACACAGTTGCTTGCTGGGGTTGCACTCTTCACACTCTCTCGCACAAAATGACTGTGGCCACATCTCTAACATCCCGGTGGATCACGTCCGCTGGGGGAAGGGGTGGATGCTTAGTGTAGATGCGGTCGTCATCGCCGACGGCAAAACCCCACTGTCGGCACATCCCGATCAGGGGTCCCCACCATTCTCTCTCACAAAGCCGGTGAGGTTGCCATCGTCCCTTGCTCACTGCCATGACGTGGGAAGTTGCCCCCTCCCGCCGCCCTCCTCAAGGTTGAGCTACGTCCCGACATCCCTCAGGTACAACTCCCTTTATAGCTGGCTTGCACCACTGCTCCAGCTGCCCACATCACTCCTTGTGGATATTTCTTTGCTTCTTTGCCCCGCACATACCTCCACTGGCTTCTACATACTATATTTGTGATGAGTTTATGTCTCATCAACTAGTCCCAGTAATCTTATTCTAATCACGCTTCTTCAATTTCTTTGCCACAGGGATGCTCATCTTGATTTTGGTGAAACTGCACAAAATGATTTGATGGTCAAGCGGTTGCAAACTTCATTTCTTAGGAAGCTCGAACGTTGCCATCAAATTGAAGCCTGGTTAGAGTTTACGATTCAAGGGCTAGGGACTACATGGATCTTTTTTTCTTTAGCTGCCTCTGTTCCAAAATAAGTGTCAACTTTAGTAGTAGTACAACTTTGTACTACAGTTTGCATAAAGTTGAGACACTTATTTCAGAATGGAGGAAGTACATATTTTCTATGATCTATCAATCATTTAGATGCAACAGCATGCATGTTAGTCTCCTTTGTATTTGATGAAATGTTGAAACGGGCAACCTTGGACGCAAGATACATGTAACAGAAGCTGGAAGCTTCATAGCATTGTACAAATTTATCTCGCTGGTAAATTATAGTACGTACTATACTAGCACTTCCTCCATTACTAAATATAAGTCTTTGTAGAGATTTCACCATGAACCACATGCGGATGTATATAGATGCATTTTAAGTGTAGATTCATTCATTTTGTTCCATATGTAGTCCACCTAGTGGAATCTCTACAAAGACTTATCTACTATATCTTAATAGCTAGCCCCTACTACTAGGAATTCTCTATCCTCTCCTTGAGCCACATCCTCAAAATTAATGTAGCCGTTAGATGAACTAAATCTGTCCATAATAGTCGTCTGATCTAGACATTGAGAGGCTCCGCACTAAGCCACATGCAAGCATGCAGAAATACCGTGGCATGCATGTGAGTGGGTTTTAAATCACATCAGCATGTTTGCATGCAAGCATGCACCGGTAGCATGCATGTAAGTGAGCTTTTAAGTCCCATGAACATGTCAAAAATAAAAATATAATCCCATTATGCAGTAGGAGTTGGCTGATCTTTTTTCCTTACGTGGGATGATCTAAATGATGATGGAGTTTTTTTAGTTTGGCTACCACATTTGTCATGCGGTTATAGAAGGGTTTTTTAGTTCTATGAAATCGATAATTTTATAGAGATATACGGCTGTTCCACGGCAACACGTGGGGACTCATCTAGTATTTAGGAATGAAGGGAGTACTATGTAAAGAGTTAGGTGTTGCACGGTGTCCAGGAAATATGGTGATAGTGTGAGGTGGGCCATGTAATCACTGAGCCTGCGTGTTTTCACTACTCTTGCACTCCTCCGCTATAAGAATGGAGAAAATTGTAATCTAGTAGTACCTCCTTTTGCCGAAAGTGTGGGACATCCAGCAGTCCTACCACCTCAGTAATAATGACCAATGAACCGTCAAATCACATAGACCCAGCAGTAAGTTGGACGGATGAAGCAACCATCACTCTTGAATCCACTTCTCCCTTCAATGCATCCGCCAGTGAGAGGTCGCGTCCGCTCTGCTCGGGCATCAATGCGGCACCGATTCTTTGGAGGGCGCTGACTGTTTCGGTCGGGAAGCGCGCGTGGGTGATGGAGTGGCTTTGGGTGGGCTAGGCTGGTCAGGAGCGGGCATGGCAGCTGTCCGTCTGTCCCTACTGGATGCGCGGAAACGAGAGGATGTACCGACTCTCACGGCTAATCGTACACTACACACCATCTCTCTGTAGGAGTAGGTCGATCTGTCTCTCTCTCTAACACACACATGCTGTTAAACACACACACACGCACACGCACACATAGGTTCATAGAATAGGAAAATCGTGCGAGTGAGAAGCCATAGGAAGTGAGATACGAATGGAGTACCTACAAGAAGAGAAGAGGTGATGAATATTCCAGCAAACCTGGACTGAGGAGTAGTACTCCCTCCATCTAGGTGTTAAGTCATCTTACGGAAATCAGATATTCCCAAAATGTTTAGGCGGCGTCCATTAACTTCGCATCTCAATCCCCTCCTGGCCTCGTTGCTAGCGAGCATTGTTATTTAGGGAGCGTTTGCATCCTTAGCAAGAAGAGCTTATAGCGTAGCTGGGCACGGTTATGTCGGTGTTCTAGGAACGAGGGTCCCCAGACTTTCCTATCTGCGGCCCGCGGCGTGGCTCCACCAGTGACCCAGTGCGGCCCGTCTTCATCAACCAAACACTCAAGACCCTCGCGGGGCGGACGAAATGAGACCTCCTCAGGAGCGGCCTCATCAGGCAGGCTCACGAGGGAGGCGGAGAGATCAAGGCAAGGGGCACCTCGCGAGGTTCCCATGATGCAAGCCATGACAACCAAGGCCAGGCGGGCGCCAGCGTGCACAGTGTCCTCGTTTTCCCTTTGGTGCTAAGGCGGCAAGCACAAGCATGGAGTACCGAGGCATTAGGCAAAGGTTTCCATATCGGTGAACCAAGACCAAGACTAGCAGGACAGCAAGCCGGAGGTCATCGTGGAGCCCAAGACGGCGTCATCACCAGAGCCTTTGGCAGGCGAAGACCACCTTCAGTCAGGATAACTTGTACTAGCTGTCCCCTTTCAAAATGGTCGTTGTTGGATCCCTTCCCGTTCAATATTTGGGAAGAGGACCAGGGTCTCTATAAATAGGGCTAGCCACCACCCAAGGGGGAGAGGTCAGATCTTGAGCAGAACCACCCACCTAACACAAGAACACCTTGCCTCAGGAGGCTATTCTTCCCCTTGTACTGTTCATCATCAGCCCAAGAGGAAATCCACCACACCACACTGGAGTAGGGTATTACACAACAATGGTGGCCCGAACCAATATAAATCTTGCGTCTCTTGTGTTGTGATTTCGTCTAGATAAGCTTAGGGATCGCGGCGAGGCTGAGGGCGAGATTCGGTAGGTGGAAATCTTCGTGCGCACCCCAGTGTTTGAACCTTAAGGGTTTTGCCGGAACCCGATATCTGACATTTGGTGCGCCAGGTAGGGGTGTGCTGAAGTTTTCCTTCCGCTGATCCGCGTCCCGTCGCTTCGTTGCATCCATGTCCGGTGATCCGATGACCAACACCGACCGCCGGGCGGCCTGGCCAGACCGAGCCACGCTGCCTGCCCAAGAAGACCTCAACCCCACGCCCCAGGCGGGTCGCGCACCGCAGAACACCGCGGGGCAAGGGCGACACGGTTACACGCCACCCGCCCTTACTCCGCGGCAGGTGCGGGCAGCTGCAAGGGCCTCAAGCCACGCTGCGGCCACGGCACCTCACTCCCGGCGGGAACAAGCAAACATGAGAGCCGCGCTCACGGTGGCTTGAGATCTGCTCCGGTGCAGGTTGATGGAAAGCGGTTGGGACGCGTTGTTGGAACGCGTTGCCGAGCTCCTGGACGCCGCGGCCTCAGGGGCACTGCCCTTTTGCTTCTAGCTTGCACCCTGAGCCTCGGCCGGGCCACACGGCAGACCTCTCCGCACCAGTGTGCCCCCGAGCGCGCCCCGAGGCTTCATCAACACCAGCTCAACCATCGGCGCTAGACACCAGGTCGCGCCCACGCCGCCACCGGCGAATGAGGGCATGCGCACTGCCACCTACAGCCTGGGCGGGCCGCTTCCCTACCATCCTCAAGATGGCGTGCTAGGCTGAGCGACGTGGAGTGTGGGGCACTATGGCGAGGTCTTCGAGGCGGTAGCTTCGGAGGCTTACGTGCCCTGCATGGTGGAGCAGGAGTACGCACTGGAGGACGACCCTGGCTCATTTCTCGGGCCAGGCTGGGAAGAAGAGACATCAGAAGCCGAGCCCTTCCAGGAGCCTCAAGGGAGCCTCACCGACCGCACTGACAGCAACAGTTATTGGGTACCACTAATTCCTCAGGAGCAAGCTTATGCTAACCATGGGTCACAGGAGGTTCAGGTCGCAGTAGCAGGTGGCTGCTCCAGCTCGGCAGCCTCCCTTCCACCAGGAGGAGCACACTGGGGGCTGCAGGAGAGGGGCCGGGAGCCAGGCCCCTCCCAATGGTGCACGGAGCAAGACGTCCCTCGGAGGTAGGCCCTCTGCCGGGGAGGTGTTGCAAAGCCTACCCCCGACAGAAGACCCATGGTCGCCGAGGGTGCTGCTGGCGTCCCCTTTGCCCCCTTTGGCGTCGTCCTAGTTTCCGGTCGCCGTCAATGGAGGTCGAGGGTGGCGCAAGGCGGGGCCCTCGTCTGGCGATATGAAGCAAGGCCCGGTGCCCGTGATAAGGCCCAGTGCCTATGAAGCTGGCCGCCCGTGACACTCTCACGTAATAATGAGTGGGGCTGTACACGCCCCGGAGTCTCAGGAGTGCCGCCCTTGGGCCTTGGGGGCTCCCTGCCACGCCAAGTGGCAGCACTTAGCTCCACGCTGGTGAGAAGATGTCGAAGACTAGACTAGGCACCGAACGCAGCCATTTGCTTTTGGATTTCCTCTCTGTAGTTGTGCTTCCCTGCTTCAGACTTAAGTTGGAGTTGAATTTTTCGCTTGTGTGTGGGGAGGGTGACTTTTCTCGCTCGTGTGATTTCTCGCGTTCTGGTTCCTGCTTTAATTCGGAGTTTGCACTAGCTGCCTGCCCCTCGCGAGCCCCTCACGGGTGGGGCTGGGCTAGGCACACGTGCACAGCACGCATGCCGTACTACGGCCGGCATTCGGTCTTGCAAGGCCCTCTCGACAGGGTCGGCAGGTCCCTCAGGGGATCCTCGGAAGCTCACGACCTCGCAAGCTGGTACAGGACCTGCCCCAGCTAAAGGTAAACTACAACGGCAAGCCCTCTATAGAACACGTACGCCCATAGAAGCATATATTCAGCTTGGCCATGAGGACATAAAAATGGCAATCTTTTTACATAAGGGGCATCCCCTCCCCAAAATGCTCTTACAACCTTTGGGCCGCACCCAAGCTTCCGTATGCAGGATGAACAGCGGAGAAACGCGGGGTCATTCAGACAAATCGCTCACCATGTCCCCCTGGTCGCCTCTAGACGCATCGCTGGCACCGTCACTGGCATCACCATCACCATCACCAGCGCCACCGTCACCATCATCGACCACGTCGCCTTCATCCGCCGCGACTACCACCCCGTCATCGTCAGAAGCGAAGGCCCTGAGAAGTACGTCCACATTGTACTCCACCCACCACGCCAGGTCGCCCCGGATGGCCCCGGGCACCGAGGCGATGGCAGCATCAAAGTCAAAGTTGGGATCAGTGTTCTGAAGATGGCTGAAGACGTGGGAAAATGCGTGCCCGAGTTGCGGCTCCTCTCCTCAACAAGCTAGTGAGATCTCATGGAGCGGCTCTCCAGGCGCGTCACCACGTCGGTAAAGAAGCGGAGATGACTGACATAGTTGGTCGCGTGGGGATGCGGGGCGTTCTCATTACAGATGTTGCCCAGGTCCATGTTGGCCCGGTTCCTGAGATCCTGGAGCATGGGGCCGTGCATGTGCTCCAATGTCTGTCGTCGAAGCTTTTCCTCCCTGTTCTACTGCATGACGGACTCGGCATTGGCAACCCGTTGCTAAAGAGGAAGCAGCTCGGCGCGGGCAGAGGCCATCTCAGCCTGCGCCGAGACTAGGGCGGCCGAGGCGGCCTCTGCGCGCCGTTCTGCTTCGGTTAGCTTGGTCCTGAGGGTGGCCGTCCAGCCTGCAACCTCGGCTTCAACCAGCTCTAGCTTCAGGCTATACCTCCTCTAAAGATCTGCCCAGGCCTCGGCCACACGGTGGTCGACTTCCTCTTGGAACCGGGCCTTGCACGCGCCAACGGCGTCCTCCGCTTGGGTAAGCAGGCGCTCTCGCATCTCCAACCGCTCAATATCAAGTTTGCGCTCAGAGGCCTCCAGCGTCAGCGCTTCCTCATGCTTATGGAGATCCTCCTCCTCGACGGGCATTCCCTTTAGTGATGCAAGGGCGGCTTGGTGGAACTCCACCTGCTACTCCAAGGAGGCGCTCCAGGCCTGGAGCTCCCACGCGCGTTTATCTGCGATTCCATGGCGATGATCTGCTTCCCGGGCCTCCTCCAAAGCTTGGGAGCAGGCCTCTCACAAGGTCGCAAGGTATGCTTCGGCCTTCGCATTGTCAAGCTTGCGCTGGTGGCGCGCGAGGTTGATGGCCACCTTCAGTTTACGTCGCTCCTCGATCAGCCGCAGACCCTCGGCTTCAAGGCGTTTGTCAACATCCGCAAGCTCTCCACCAAGATGGCCCATTGCGTCCATCGCCTTTTTGAAAAACTCATGGCGGACGACGCTTTGCTCGCGCGCAAGCTCAAGAACACTGTTGATGTCGTCCCCCGTCGCTGGTGGCGTCGACGGGGTCCGAGGCGATTCGCCCCCTCTCGGCAGGGAGCTGGGGGCTGGCGCCCCCGCGATCGCTGACCAGGCCTCGCCAGGGACCCGTACCAGAGTAGGCTTGCCGCTTGAAGAGGAGCCTAGGACTGATGCCCACCATTGACCGTCCATGACCAGAGGAGGAGCCCTAGGTAGGCTGGCCGCGCTCCAGACAAGGTCACGAAGGAAAGGCGGCAAGGGCATAGGTTCAAGGCACCTTGCAGGCAGGCTTGCTCCTCTGACTGGCCCCGTGTCAGGGCGACGTGCAGGCTTGGAGCACTCAAGGCCAGTGATGAAGACGAGGCCTGAAGAGGCTAATTCTCGGGAGATTCCGCAAGCTCGGCAAGAGGGGCCTTGAAGAGCCACAGTCAGGAGAGGAAGCAGCAATCAAGGAATTACAAGGATAAGGTACTTACTCATCTATGGCGATGTACTTTCTATGTTTCAACGGCCGGATGGTGCCACCCCTGCAGCTCGGAGACTCCTTCCTCTTCCGGAGCGCGGTGAAGTCCACATGGAACCGGTCTAGGCGCTAGACGTGGGGGCCAGCACGGGGCATGGCTGGAGATGCACCCAGATGATCAACCTTACGAGCCCCAGCCTCGGGAGCCATGGATTGCATCTCCCCTTCGACAGCCGCCTTAGGGCGGGTCTCACGGGTTCCGGGGGATGGCGCCTCAGGAACCGCAAGTGGCGTCGGCACTTCGACACCCGTGCCTCCGACCTCAAGCGATGCTTGCCTCCCTGCGACAACACTTGGGGCAAGCTCGGTGCTGGCGGCAAGGAGGGGAGCCACGACGGCAGGATTCTCGCGAGGCCCTGTGAGGCCAACCGGGTGCAGCCCCCACTCATCAAAGAGAGGCATCTGTCCTGCGAAGTCAACCCCATTCGAGCAGAGATACAAGAGGCAACCCTCTGCGCTTCGGGTGAGAGCCCCGGCTCCTGAAGCCTCATGCGATCCCGGTCACTGGTCAGGGTCCACATCGGCCGGGAGTGTCACTGGAGAGGGGCAATGCGACACCAGAGGAACTCCTTCACCACCTAGGGCGCAGTCACGCCAAGGTGTCTCAACCTCCTCAACCGGAGCCAGACGAAGGAAAGGCGAGGGCTCGTGAGCCTCTCGTGGCCCCAGCCGGAGTTGGGGATGGCGGGCGATGCCGGAGGTGAGAGCAGGGGGCTGAGCACTCTAACATCCATGTACACCCACCACATCCAAAACCCACTCGCGGATGGCGGGAGATCAAAATCAATACCCAAGACGACCATCTCCGCCACGGCCTTGAAGCTCAAGCACCCGGAGCACTCTGAGGGGTCGGTCATATGCAGCGAGAAGAAATGGTGCAAGAGGGAAACAGAGGGAGCAATGCCCACCATGGTCTCACAAATGACAGTGAAGACGGCGATAAGGGCAATGGATTGGGGATCAAGATGCAACATGTGAATCTGGTAATGGGAAAGCACTGTGTTGAAGAAGGCAGAGAAGGGGGGAACCAGGCCAGCCCACAGGCCGTCAACGAAGAACCGAACCTCAGTGGCTGTCCTGTCAATGTAGGCCCGGGACGTAGGCCAAGACACCGTCCTCCCCCACTCGTTGAAGCTGGAGGCGAGCGCAGGGTAGACCTTGCCCATCGCCTCCTGGTTGAGCACCCGCAATCAACCAACGGCAGGCATGATTGTCAGGGGTGAACTAGCTGAGGGCAGAGGCTTCTTCCCTTTCTTTGTGCCGGTCGGCACCATGGCAATGAAGGGGATAGAGCCCGAGTCAGATTGGAAATGGAGGCAGAGGCTCGAGGAAGAAAGAAGGATAGGAAGCACGCTGCCTGCGAGGAGGAAATAACTGAGTAGGGCGCCGGGGCCGCCTAGCCAGGCGGATATTGAGGCAGCATGGGGAAGCGGAGATGCCCACGTCCAATCAGTCGCCACACATCGGCCAAGGCCACAGGATGTTGGGGCCCGCTGCACTCCGCACTTGCCCTTTGGCTTCGCCGCTAAGCCAAGTCCGACGCGCCTTGGGCCCGGGGGCTACTGTCGGTGTTCTGGGAATGGGGGTCCCTAGACTTTCCTGCCTACGGCCCGTGGCGTGGCTCCACCAGTGGCCCAGTGCGGCCCGTCTTCATCAACCAAACACTCAAGACCCTCGCGGGGCAGACGACACGAGACCTCCTCAGGAGGTGCCTCAGCAGGCAGGCTCACGAGGGAGGCAGAGAGATCAAGGCAAGGGGCACCTCGCGAGGTTCCCGTGATGCAAGCCATGACGACCAAGGCCAGGCGGGCGCCAGGTGGGCGCCAGTGCACACAGTGTCCTCGTTTTCCCTTTGGTGCTATCGGGGCAAGCACAGGCACGGAATACCGAGGCATCAGGCAAAGGTTTCCATATCGGTGCAACAAGACCAAGACTAGCAGGACCGCAAGACGGAGGTCATCGTGGAGCCCAAGACAGCGTCATCATCAGAGCCTTTGGCATGCGAAGACCACCTTTAGTCACGATAGCTTGTACTAGTTGTCCCCTTTAAAAATGTCCGTTACTGGACCCTTTCCCGCTCAATATTTGGGAAGAGGGCCATGGCCTCTATAAATAGGGCTAGCCACCACCCAAGGGGGAGAGATCAGATCTTGAGCAGAACCACCCACCTAACACAAGAACACCTCGCCTCAGGAGGTTGTTCTTCCCCTTGTACTGTTCATCATCAGCCCAAGAGGCAATCCACCACACCACACTGGAGTAGGGTATTACACCACAATGGTGGCCCGAACCAGTATAAATCTTGCGTCTCGTGTGCTGTGATTTCGTCTAGATAATCTTAGGGATCGCAGCGAGGTTGAGGGCGAGATTAGGTAGGGGGAAATCTTTGTGCGCACCCCAGTGTTCTAACCTTAATGGGTTTGCCGGAACCCGTTATCCGACAGGTTAGGCATTTGGAACTATTAAAATATGTTAGCTTTTGTGGGCCGGCTAGCTTGGGTGGGCTAGAAAAACCTTGCTAGCTTAGGAGAGCTAGATCGGCTCGCTTTCGATGGCAAACTTCGCATAGTAGTAACTAGTAACATATGCATGTTACTAGTCCAAGTTACTCACCACTATGACCAGCCTAAGCAATGTAACCAAACGCTCCTTACTCTGCCTTGTTATCTCCCTCGGAAACCCAATGCATGGAGAACAACTACGCGTTGATCAGTCAAGAAATCAAAGTCGGCTTGGATGCGAGTTAATACGTGGCCCTGCATGGTATCTAAAATGGCATCTCTGTCGGATTTCGGGTTCCGGCAGACCCTCTAGATTCGAACACTGGGGTGCGCGTAGAGATTTAGTCCTCTGCCTACCTGCACCTCACCGCCTCGCTATGAACTAAGCAATCAAAGGAACAACATAAGAGACACAGAGTTTATACTGGTTCAGGCCACTATTGTGGTGTAATACCCTACTCCAGTGTGTGGTGTGGTGGATTGCCTCTTGGGATGATGATGAACAGTACAAGGAAGAACAGCCTCGCGAGGGTCTGTTCTTGGCTGGTGCGATGAACGGCTAGGGGAGTTCAGTCGCTCTCTCTACTGGTTTCAAGGTGAGGATCCGATTGATTTCTGGATGCCCCTACCTTGTGGGTGGCTAGTCCTATTTATAGGCAAAGGCCCAGGGCCTCTTCCCAAATACTGAGCGGGAAGGGCTCCAACAATTGGCCATTTTGAAGGGGAACATCTAGTACACTTATCCTGACTAAAGTTTGTCCTCGCCTGCCAAAGGCTCTGGTGGTGACGCCGGCTTGGGCTCCACGATGACTTCCATCCTGCCGTTCTGCTAGTCTTGGTCTTGTTGCACCGAAATGGATACCTTTGCTTGATGCTCTCGCCTGCGCTTGCCCCCTTTGCACCAAAGAGGAAAGAAGGACACTGCGTGGGCTGGCGCCCGCCTGACGCCCTTGGTCCTCATGGCTTGCGTCATGGGCACCTCGCGAGGTACCCTGCCTTGATCTCTCTGCCTCCTCGCGAGCCAGCCTGATGAGGCCGTGCCTGAGGAAGCCTCCTGTCGTCCGCCCCGCAAGGCCTGGCCCCTCGTGAGGGTCTTGAACTCGTGTTGATGAAGATGGGCCATGCTGGGCCGCCCCTTGAGCCACGCCGCAGGTCGCAGGCAGGCAAGTCTGGGGACCCCCGTTCCCAAAACGCCGACAGTAGCCCCCGAGCCCAAGGCGCGCCCGGACTTGGCTGAGCAGAGAGGCGAAGGGGCAAGTGCGAAGCGCCGGGGGCCCTAACATCCTGTGGCCTCGGGCGCCGCGTGGCGGTTGGTTGGACGTGGGCGGCTCCGCTCCCCCATGACGCCTCGGCAACTGCACGAACTGGCAAGTCCCTGCATGCAAAAACTGGTCATGTTTAGCTGCGATCATGGAAGCCGGCGGTTGGCCTCCTCTGGCTATAAGTACGGAACAGCGTGAGCCGTTCTAGTTCATCTTCCTCTGCTACTTCTCCTCTCCTTCATCCTCGCCACTACTCCGCCTTGCCACAATGGCTTCGATACGCCGGTTATCTGCAGAAGAGAAGGGAAAGGCCCCCCGAGAGTGTCCTGACCCGCTTCCGCCAAAGAAACAGTTGGTCCTCTGCCGCCGAGATGAGGGTGTGCGGCAGGAGGTGTCGAGGCCTTGGTGCGAGCGGCCGCCGCCAGGGTTTCCGCTGCCTTTGTACGCCCACCTTGAGGGCCCTGCAGGAGCTGATGCCGAGCGCCATGAACGACACCGCCGTCGGCGCCGGCGGGTCACAGCGGTGCGTGTTGTCCCTCCTGGAGTTCACGCTGAGGGCTCCTCCCGAGAGTTTGTGCTCCACGCCGCCATGCCTCCTAGATCTTGGATTCGCCTTCCTCTCTCCTTCGCCTTCGAGATTCCGCCGAGGGGGCCTTTCAGGCTCTGGCTGCAACACGCTGATTGCCAGGCTTCCGCGGCCGATGCGGATGTCGAGGTCGTCGCTCCAGGTAAGGTCTTCATGACCCATGGCTGGGGCGAGATCACCCGGGTTTGCGGGACGAGGGGTGCCCTCGTGATCCACTTGGAGTTCGATGGCGCTTCCATGATGCTCTTCAAGATCTTCGACGAGGATGGGCGCCGGCTGGAGTGCTGTCCCAGGGGCAGCGGCAGAAGCTCCGGGGCGGCAGGGACCAGGCCTGCCGTCGCACGTTCTTCTAGCAGCTCCTCAAGCGGCGGGGGCGCTAGAGGATCCAGCGACCCCGCCGAGCTCTTCGCGACTCCGGAGACGAGCAACGACAGCTACGAGCCCCCGAGCCTGCGCCGCTCTCGGAGCAGGACGGGCTCGTTAGGCCGCCACTGCCTCTGATCTGGATGAGGTTGGCGCCGGTGCCCGGCGGCCCACTGTTGATGATGGCGTCCGCTGCGACTGTTCCTGTAGTTAGGACTCCTTAGGATACGCGTCTTTTGTCCCTGCGAGGAACCAAGAACACACCCCGTGGGGGCTTGTAAGGTGTCTGTAGCTTCTTTTGTCGATATGATCCTTATCGTGAAGTGGTGCGAGACACTTATCCCGTCTTAGCTTAGTCTCTTCCTTTCGAACCTCAGGAGGGCTTGGTGCTCTGCGCTGATAGGTCCCGGCCCCAAGGCGGCTTCAGTCGTCGCTGGTATGCCAGGTCGCGATGCCGTGGTCAAGGCCAGGAGGTGAGCGACCCGGGGTCCAATAAGAGCCCCTGAGTTGCGATGCTCAGGAGGTCCCCTTTAGCGCTCAAGCAGCTATCGTTCGGTGAGAAAGGAATGCGACGTTGCTAACACGGGATTGCTTTGGATGCGGTGACGGTGCAGTGATGGCTAGTGTTTCTGGAGGGTGACTTATCTTGAGAGGCAGGAAACTCTTCCTGGTGCGGCGCTAGGCCTGCACATTGGCCAGCGAGGGGTTACCTGGTGAGGTCCCCGTGTGCCTCTTCCCTCTCGCCCCTGCTCCCCTTTCTGCTCTACGTCCTCGGGTCCCGGCCCTCGAGCGGATCTCAGCTGTCGCTGGTTTGCCAGGTCGTGATGCCGTGGACAAAGCCAGAGGGTGAGGGCTGGAGATCCAGTAGGAGGCCTGAGTCGTGATGCTCAGGTACCCCCCCCCCCTTTAACGTGCAAGCGGTTCGCGCGGACGAGGGTGAAGAGGACAGCGCGAGGCCTGGTGC
Source organism: Triticum aestivum (assembly GCF_018294505.1). Classification (NCBI taxonomy): domain Eukaryota; kingdom Viridiplantae; phylum Streptophyta; class Magnoliopsida; order Poales; family Poaceae; genus Triticum; species Triticum aestivum. Next base: position 582,518,970 of record NC_057810.1, read on the forward strand.
TTCTCCTTGGAGGGATCCTGCAGGTCCACCACAAAAAGAGCAAAAGATCGCTATGACAAACGGCAGTCAGCCATTAGTTGCTTCAGAGAGGCGATGAGGCACTAAAGGCTTGGTGAGGTGTATCTGGGCACGCGTGAGCCGGCGCGGGGCTCACGGGGCCCTACCTCAAGGCGGGTTCCGCTTGGCATTGGGCCTTAACTTGTAATGTGCTCCTGCAAATTTGGCCAGATGCCGATGCTCTACATCCTCGGGTCCCGGCCCTCGAGCGAGTCTCAGCCGTCGCTGGTTTGCCAAGGCGCGATGCCATGGACAAAACCAGAGGGTGAGGGCTGGAGAGCCGGTAGGAGCCCTGAGTTGCGATGCTCAGGTACCCCCCCCCATTTGACGCGCAAGCTTGGTTAGATGTCGACGCTCTACGTCCTCGGGTCCCAGCCCTTGAGAGAGTCTCAGCCGTCGCTGGTTTGCCAGGGCGCGATGCCGTGGACAAAGCCAGAGGGTGAGGGCTGGAGAGCCGGTAGGAGCCCTGAGTCATGATGCTCAGGTACCCCCCTTTAACGTGCAAGCTCGGTTCGATGTCGACGCTCTACGTCCTCGGGTCCCGGCCCTCGAGCGAGTCTCAGCCGTCGCTGGTTTGCTAGGGTGCGGTGCCGTGGACAAAACCAGAGGGTGAGGGCTGGAGAGCCGGTAGGAGCCCTAAGTTGCGATGCTCAGGTACCCCCCCCCTTTAACGTGCAAGCGTCCGACATGAAGGAAGAAGGGGTGCCATGGACAGACACCAAATAACAAGCATGATGGGTCAAATGCATAGCCAGAAAATAAACGCAGGAGGGATACATGTCGTAGGGTTAGACCCACGCGGCCTGGGGATGATGTAGCCCGAGGGGCGCCCCCAACAAGGTAAGCTAAAAACATGAACAAAAGGGATACACGCCGCAGGGACGGACCCACGCGGCGTGGGAATGATGCAGCCCTGGGGGCGCTCCCAGCTGGAAATGAAACTTGAAAGGTGTCACCTGATAGTGCTAACGACGAAGGGGTGTTGAAGTAGAAGACGTAGCTGGCTGCGGGAGCCGATCCTCATGAGCCGCCAGGCCCAGGAGCCTCAGGAGGCTCCGGAGGCGCCGATGGCTCCTCGCGAACCATCTCCATCTCTGCCAGGACTACGGAATGCCTGGCCTCCTGAGCCTCCAGGATGCTCCCCATGAGGCGCTGGCGCACCACAGCCGCGTTCGGCAATCTGTAAGGCATGCGAACGTAGCTGTGGGGTGGGCCTTCGCAGCGCCCCACGCGTGAAGGCCAGAAGCGCTCCTGAGAGGCGGCTTGGTTGAACCCTGGGATGTCGATGCAGACGCGCAGCCCACCATCCTCGCCTGGATGGGGAGCTGCGGCGGGTAAGCGGCGGCTGCCACTCATGACTCTTGACTCCTGCAACTCCTGTGTGACCCGACTGACGAACTCCTGAGGGTTCGGCCCTCCTTGCTTTGCTCCTTCCTGAGGGAAACGTGCTTTGAAACACGCCTCCAAGTGGTGCCCAAGTGCCTCCCTCGTGACCTTAGCAAGGTCGGTGGCCCTCCAGGGGGAGCCCCCGAGCCCTGCTTGAGGAGGGCACCGGGCGCGCCTCCCTATGCGACAGAAGGAGGTGCCCCCTGAGCAGGCGCAGACCCTGAGGGGCCTGCGTCCTGAGTGGTCGGGCCTAGCGATGTCTTCTTCTTCTTGGGAGCGGCTTCGGGGAGCCTCCCGCTCCCGCGATCTGGGTCTTCAAGTGATGCGGCCTGAAAAGCTCGTTCCAGGGAGCACACTTCGTCTCTTTCTTCACAGGGCACCGTGATGACTCCACCGCTTCCTGGCATTTTGAGGATGTTGTAGCCGTGATGAGTCACGGCCATGAACTTGGAGAGAGCTGGGTAGCTGAGGATGGTATTGTATGGCAGGAGGATGCGGGCGACGTCGAAGTCAATGAGCTCGGTGCGGTAGTTGTTGCGGGCTCCGAAGGTGACAGGGAGGCGGACCTGCCCGATTGGGACTGTGGAGCCGTCGGTGACTCCAGAGAAAGGCTTGGTTGGCTGAAGCTGATCGTAAGGCACTTGGAGATTGTTGAATGTCTCTACGGACAGGACGTTGAGCCCTACCCCGCCGTCGATGAGGGTCCTGGTGACTTGCACATTACTGATGATTGGGGAGCAAAGCATTGGGAGGACTCCGGCTGTAGCCGCGCACTTGAGCTGATCCGCTGAGCTGAATGTGATGGCGCATGCCGACCACCTGAGGGGGCGTGTGGCTTAAAGCTTGGGGAGGACTGCATTCACTTCACGGGCAAACTGCTTGAAGATGCGCTCAGAGGCTGGGGCCTGAGCTCCGCCCAGGATGCAGGCGATCGCGCGTGGCTCCTGGAAGCCCACAGCCCCCTCGTCCTGATGATGGTCCTCGTTTCTCCTAGGCTGCGGAGGCAGTTGAGGGAGGCATGTGTTTCCTTGCAGGCGATCCTCGCGAGGCTGATCCCTCCAGTCTCCCTCGTGAGGCTGATCCTGCCAGCGATCCTCACGAGGTCGGTCGCGCCACCCTTGGCGAGGGCCGCGGCCTTCCCAGCGTCCTGTGTTCCTTCCTCCTCCTCGGCCGTAGCCATGCTAGTTGCGGTCGGGGCGCCGGCCGACCCTTCCTTCTCGCACGGCTCGGAGCTCTTGGCATTCGTTGGTGTTGTGGGTGTGGAGGTCGTGGTACACATAGTACCGGCTGCCCTTGAAAGACTCGGGCTGATCTCTGCCCCGCTTGGTGTCTAGTTCTGCTGCGAGCACGACAGCCCCCTTGCGCTTCACGTCGTTGGCCTTGGATTTCTTCTCTTCTGGTTTGCGGCTGGCAGCTCAAGGAGGGAAAGGCGCCCTTCCTCAGCCCTGGCGCACTTGGTTGCCAGGTTGAACAGCTCCAAGGAAGTGCACAGATCTTCATGCATCGCCAGCTCCTCCTTCATCTTGACATCACGCACGCCGTCGGAGAAGGCCGAAATGATGGCCTCCTTGGTCACCCTGGGAATCTTGAGTCGTGCGCTGTTGAAGCGCTGGATGTACTTCTGCAGGGTCTCCCCTGGTTGCTGCTTGATGCGGCGCATGTCGCTCACGGTAGGTGGCCGGTCGCGAGTACCTTGGAAGTTGGTGATGAAACGGGTGCGCATCTCGTCCCAGGAGGAGATCATGCCTGGTGCCAGGTTCAGGAGCCAGGTGCGGGCCCCGTCCTTGAGTGCCATGGAAAACCAGTTCGCCATGACCTTCTCATCCCCGTTGGCGGCTTCGATGCCCAGCTCGTAGAGCTGGAGGAACTCCGCAGGGTCGGCCGTGCCGTCGTAGCGAGGGGGCAGGTCTGGCTTGAACTTGGTGGGCCACGCGACGCTGCGCAGCTCGGTGGTGAAGGCGCGGCAGCCTGCTGTGGCCACGGGAGGCCTATGGTGACGAGGAGCTTGGTCTTGTGGGCCCCCATGCACTGTAGCTAGGAGCATCGTGGGGTCTTGGCGTGCTGGAACGGGAGCGTGGTCGCGACGGACTGGAGCAGGGAGCACTCGGGCAGCTTCTTGGGGGCGAGGGACCTCTTGGCAGCTCCGCTCCTGCTGTGCTGGCGCCGGACGGGGTGGGTTCCATCCATGGGCCACGCGCCTCGGGGCTAGAGCACCTTCTTGAGGGGGAGGCGGCTGAGGCTCCCCCAGAGCTTCAGTGCCCGCGCAGGGCGGGGCGCGGTGCAGCGAGAAGGACGGCGCGGAGGAGCCCCCTGCGGCGCGGACGAGCTCGGCGACACGGTCGAGCCATTCTTCATAGATGTCATCGACCGGGCGGTAGCGCAGGAGCTTGTTTGCCGCGATGAGCGCAGCCTGAGCCTCCATGGCCGCGCGGGGCGCGCGGGATGAGGAACCAGCCGGGGCAAGCGAGGGAGTGGCAGTGCGGCCGTCTCGCCTCATGGACGGGTGCTGGGACGATGCCTGCTACTCGTTCCCCTTCGGGCCGGTGGCGGTGTTGACGGCGGGGGTGGCCGCCGACGGGGGCCGTCTGGGCGACGCGGGAAGCGAGAGCGGCTCGGCGCTCGGCGCGGGCCCGACGAGCATCTGACATGGACGTGATGGTCGGTGAAGAACAGGGCGGTGGGAGACAAATTCCGGCGCACCCCTACCTGGCGCGCCAAATGTCGGATTTTGGGTTCCGACAGACCCTCTAGATTCAAACACTGGGGTGTGCGCGAAGATTTAGTCCTCTGCATACCTGCACCTCACCGCCTCGCTATGAACTAAGCAATCAAAGGAACAACATAAGAGACACAGAGTTTATACTGGTTCAGGCCACCATTGTGGTGTAATACCCTAATCCAGTGTGTGGTGTGGTGGATTGCCTCTTGGGCTGATGATGAACAGTACAAGGAAGAACAGCCTCGCGAGGGTCTGTTCTTGGCTGGTGCGATGAACGGCTAGGGGAGTTCAGTCGCTCTCTCTACTGGTTTCTAGGTGAGGATCCGATTGATTTCTGGATGCCCCTACCTTGTGGGTGGCTAGTCCTATTTATAGGCAAAGGCCCAGGGCCTCTTCCCAAATATTGAGCGGGAAGGGCGCCAACAATTGGCCATTTTGAAGGGGAACATCTAGTACACTTATCCTGACTAAAGTTGGTCCACGCCTGCCAAAGGCTCTGGTGGTGACGCCGGCTTGGGCTCCACGATGACTTCCATCCTGTCGTTCTGCTGGTCTTGGTCTTGTTGCACCGAAATGGATACCTTTGCTTGATGCTCTCGCCTGCGCTTGCCTCCTTTGCACCAAAGAGGAAAGAAGGACACTGCGCGGGCTGGCGCCCGCCTGACGCCCTTGGTCGTCATGGCTTGCGTCATGGGCACCTCGCGAGGTACCCTGCCTTGATCTCTCCGCCTCCTCGTGAGCCAGCCTGACGAGGCCGTGCCTGAGGAAGCCTCCTGTCGTCCACCCCGCGAGGCTTGGCCCCTCGCGAGGGTCTTGAACTCGTGTTGATGAAGATGGGCAATGCTGGGCCGCCCCTTGAGCCACGTCGCAGGCCACAGGCAGGCAAGTCCGGGGAACCCCATTCCCAAAACGCTGACAATCTCTTAGTTGTTTGGATTAATTGTTGCATTTAGAGACAAAAATCAGGGCTTTGATTGGAGGAATGACCGGTCAAGTTTCTCCTTCTCATCCAATCTACTTGCACCTTGGTCCCGCTGCACCTTCTGGTCATAGTGGGGAGTAACTTAGACTAGTAAACATGCATATGTTACTAGTCTATGTTACTACCTCTATAGTGCATACTATTATAGAATAGTGTCATAGGTGGTCTCATTTATTGCCATGCATGAGACATAGTAGCATCACATTTATTATGTTACGGAATCTACCTATGTTACTATAACCATCTCTCTCTTCTTTAATTGCCTGCCACATAAGCATGTTTATGAGTCCCAAGTGCATGATACTACTTATGTTACCCCCACTATGGCCAGCCTAATGTGACTTATTATACCTAGACGGAGGGAGTAGTACGAGATACGATGGCACACTGACTTAGGTCAAATACAAGTGCCCAAAATTGTGTGCATGTTATAATAAGGATTCAATTAAAATAGTACGTGAGCGAACAGAGGGATCAATTGGACAGTGTTCCCGAGCATTAGCGAGATATGTGAGGTAAGATACACCGCTGGCGCTCTTAATTTTTCTTATTAATTTATTTGTTTCACCCTCTGATTGGTGGGACCCAACGTACTACGTGGAGAGAGGTAAGGTGACTAAGGCTGCATTATATATGCACCACTATGGATAGTCTTATCACCAAAGCCACATGACATGATTATGATTTAAATCCTAATGACTCCCACACAAAAAAAACATGGCATGCTTGTCACATGAATGTAGGAATGTATAAAGGGTTATTTTCCTCTCATTGAACATAACGGGAGGGTTGTGTAGCTGGTTAGCCTATTCGCTCATCAAACTTGAGGTCTCAGGTTCGATAACTACACTTGAGCATAATTCATGCCAGGAGGATTCTTTGACTGGTCAAAATGGATTGATACAGAGCTATACGATCTCGTAGTGACCGTATAATCACCTCATCACGTATAAGCTGTAGCCTTGGTGCTTGTTTTCTAGGGTTTGCACTCTTCACTCTCTCTCTCCAGTATATATATACACGCTGGAGCCTCAACACTTGTAGTTGCTCTCTTTACACTCTCTCACCCTCTCCAGATCTAAACCAGACTTCGTTGGCCTCTCTCTCTCAGCGCTTGTAGTTGCTCTATTCACATTCTCTCACCCTCTCAAGATCTAACCAAGACTTCGTTGGCCTCTCTCTCCGCTCACTATTGGTCAAAGAGCCGGCAGGATCCGTCCGCCGGGAAGGGAAGGAGGCTTAAGCTGTCGCCGTCGGCGAGGGAGGGAATCCACTACTGGCGCAGCTGTTCACTTTCACCCAGCGGCGGCGCAGGAGGGCCTCTGACCCCTTCTTCTTCGCTGCCGTCCGGTCGCCCACCGAACCACGCCCCAAGAACCTTAAGGTATAATTTACTTATTCCACATGTAATGCTCCAGCTGCATGTGGGCTTTTGCCGCTTCTACACTCGAATCTAGGTGTTGGATCAAACAGGAAAGTAGTGGGGAAAGTTTTATACCATGAATCTAGGACATGGTTCAAAGAAGAAAGGAGTGGGGGAAAGTAGTGGGAAAGTTGTATAGCATGAATCTAGGACATGGTTCAAAAAGGAAAGGAAGGGGGAAAGTAGTGGGGAAAGTTGTATCGCATTAACCTAAGACGTGGTTCAAAGAGGAAAGGAACGGGGGAAAGTAGTGAAAGGTGTCTAAAGATAACAAAACTAGGACCAACACAAATATGCTCCTTGGTTGTTTGTTCTTTGCTGCAACAGACTGTGCATCACCACAGTACATCGGTAGATGCACATGGTGCTGGTGCGTCCACTGTCCCGTGCAACTCTTTAGCTGTTGTTAATCTAAGTCCCTGTTTGGTTAAAAACTCCCTAGTCCCTACCTGCTTGGTTCCAGGGACTAAACATGGACTACAGGCTATTAAATGACATGCTAAAAGACCATGTTGCACCTAGTAATGAACTAATAGAGACAAGGTGCGATGCGTGGCAGGGGCAACTGTTGGAAAAAGTCCCAAAAAGACTCTCCCTCGATGTCTTCTTTGTTTAGTCCCAAATGGCCATTTTTAGTCCCTAAAAGTCCCTCGTGTTTGGTTTAGATGGGACTGACACGGAGTTTTTTTAGTCCCTACACCAAAATGTCCCTGTAAACAAACACCCTCTAATAATGCCGCTGGAAAATTGATGCAATGCCACAATTAAAAGCAAATTACATGTTTAATGAATTTTATTGTTAATATAATCTCTATGTTAATATTAATCAATGCCACCGTTTGAGAAATGCTACTGTCTTGCTTTCTTTCCCATTTATTTAAGGTAGATGCTTCTTTTTGTTGGCTTCTGTGTCATTCACCGTTATTGACCACTAGTTGTTTCCTTTGCACCTCTGTGTAAACAGGGTTATCTACTTCACCTCGTTGCCATTGTGACCTTATGTTGCACTGCACAAAACACTACTGTTTTAAGAGTGTTTTTTGCAGTTCAACCAAAATTTCACACCGATAACGTTGCTTGATTGCTTGATCTTAATGGAACTGCCCAAGAGGAGATCTTACTTCCTATCCGTGTTGGCAAATTTGGTTCAGATCTTTTTCTTGTGAGTTGTTTGAATTCCGCATCATGAGAGGTCAGTACTAGCCTTATTTCACATGATTCTACAGTGTGCTTTCATATGTTGTGCTACTTGTATGGTAATGTTGCTTGATTTTAGTGAACTGCACAAATGGAGACAAGACTTCCAATCTGTATGTGCACCGTAATATCCCATTGAGGTAAGATAAGGATATTTCACAACTGTTGGCCTGTATTTTGCCACTTTCATCAAAAAATTAATGTCATTGTTTAGTGCTATACTTGTGCTCCCTAATTGACATGCCAAATCTTACATTGAAGGCGAAGCTTGTCTATTATTGAACCAAGTGATGAAGGGGAAGAACAAGCGGAAGAAATCAAAAGTCAACTCCCGGTGCTGTAATGAAGCACTAGAACTGTGATGACACAAGTAATGATATAGTTTTGCATCTTAATTTATTGCTATGGCTGGAACGAACATTTGTTTCGCCACTGATTTGATGCCACTCTTAATGTAATACATAATTATCTCTACTTGTGCAAACAGGGATCTTCTTTGAAGATACCATATATTTTAGTGGAACTGCACAAGAAGATGTTGGAAACATTAAACTAATCGAGGAGTATATAGTAAGCATGGACACCACAGTAGATAGCAACAGATGGTTTCGGGGAAGTGCTTCATCTGTATGCTCTACACAATAAGCCTCCCGACAAAGGTTGGTACTCGCGCACTGATTTCATCCATATGATTGAGCTTTGTCATCTCTATTGGTGTTGTGCTACTGTTTAGATATTGTCATGAAAAAGTGGTATTGTCCTTGAGAAGTGCTTCATCTATGTTGTTTTAAATATTTCCTTTCCTTTTTTCGAGCAAACAGGGATGCTAGCATTTAGTTGTCCTATTGTCTTTGCACGACAGGATCATCCTCCTCTGAAGAAGAATATGGAGTACGTGAAGTGACTAGTTCCGATTATGCCAGGATGAAGAAGCCCTGTCTATCTTCTCATCAGAAGGAGCAGTTGAAGGATGGTTACATTACTCCCCACAAGACGAAACTAACCTCAGCTTAGAAGGACTGACAAATCTCCATTTTTTTGCTGTGATGCGCGAGTACAATGTTGTTCTAGGATTCTTTCCGGTGAGTTCCATTTTTCTAAAAGTGTGCTCTACATGGACCATGTAGGTGCCTGTTTAAATTATCAATTCATAGTACAGTTTGCTTTATACTAATCACTTTTTTTGTATTTGTGCAAATAGGGGTGCTCAGCTTGATTTCAATAGGAACTGCACAAAATGTTCATGAATACATCGAATCATTCATGTCCACCACAAGAAAGGAGGTGCCGATAAGTTCAAGGCGTTGCAACATATAAGGGAGAAATCATACAAGCTACACGCGAATTTGGTTGATTTTGGTGGAACTGCACAAAAAGAACAGCTAGTTTATTTAGCACGATGTGCCATGTCAATGTCTAAACTGATGGCAAACCCTGCCCATTCCGCATTCATAGGCATTTGATATTTTGGAATGGGACAACCTTGTCAAATTTTGCTCATTTATTTTAGCAAGATGACATGCATTTGATATTTTCGAATGGGACGCCCTTTGCTGTCAGCAGCGTCGATCAGTTGTTTCTTTATTCTTTAGTTTTGAAGTAAATATTGTCTCTGACATGTGAATCGCTGAGATGCATAATCATCGATTGTTTTGAATGTTCTCTATGAATTGCCAGGCATGTGTGTTTGATTGCAATGTACAGAAACGCTAAAAAGCTGCTCAAACTCTTTGTCCTCCTTCTGTTCCTTTTTCCTTCGCACATTGTGAAAGTGCATACTTTTTTCTATAAGATTGGTAAAGTAAAGATACTTTGACTGTAGACAAAACTTGTATGCAAACTAGAAAGGACCGGGGGGAGTACATGTGAAACTGCTGCAAACAAGGTGATCACCTTAGGAATAATGCTAGTACGTATTGTTTTGCATGTTCATCCAATGCCAGTGATACAAGAATTCAAACTAATTGAAATAAATTCATTCATACACAGTCGGATTTCATATAAACATGCCGGATTTCATTACATTTCATACATTCTTCAACTAAAAAGGGGTGCGCTGGAGGTATAATTAATTGACTGAAGCTACCTATGTCCGGCTGAGCCGAACAGAAGCTTCAATGACTTAACTGCAGGTGCAGTTGCTTAACTGACATGTGGCCTGTTGGGCCCACGTGTCGGTCAGCCAACTGCACCAGCAGTTAAGTAGAAGCAGCGTCCTTCTCCAACACAGCTCTCCAACTCCACGTCGCTGCCAAGAAGCTAACCGGCCATCAATGGTCAACCCGCCTAGCTTGGCTTCAACCGGAGGCTAGCAGCGGTGGCCTTACTTGGACCCGAGCGCGGCGACCTACCGTGTTCTACTCTTCCTTGTTTTATGTGTGGCACGACCTCATTGGTAGCGGGGCGGGGCCTCGGTGGAGCCGGTGATGTCCTCTATCTCGTTGCCGGCGGGCGGTGCCTCGGTGGAGCCGTGGAAATCCCCCCTCGTTGCGGGCAGGGTGGGGCCTCGGCTGAGCCAACAATGTCCTCTACCTCGTTATTGGCGAGGCGGGGCCTCGGCGCAGCCGGCATCGTCCTTTGCCTCGTTGTTGGCACAACAGGGCCTCAGCGGAGCAGGGCCTCATCGACGCCATCGGAGCGGGGACTCATCGGAGTCGGCATTGTCCCCTGCCTCGTCCTCGGTCTCGCCAAACAGCGCCTCGCCCACTTCATCGCCCTCTTTGTAGGCGGCCGCAGCCTCCGCCACCCGCATGCGGTACCGCCAGCACTCGAGGCGGCCCTCGCGGGCGGAGCGGTACGAGTCGAGCAGCGCCCCCTACTCCGCCCGCTCCACGGCAATCTCCTCCTCCACCTGCAGGTGTTCCTGGAGGAGATGGTGGTTGTAGGTAGCGTCAGCCTACGCCTCCCAGAACTGCTCCTCACACTTCTGCCTCACCGTGTCCATATATTGGGCACGGGCCTCGCTGATGGTCATGGTGCAATGCACCGGCGAGGATGGCGCGGAGGAGGGGGGTGGCGCCTGATCGTCGACTACCATGTTCTCCATTGGGACGTCGTCGTTCTCCAGCTGCCTGCCGGCCAGCCAGTCGGCAGCAATGGCTTCCATCTCCTTATGGTCTGTCGTCCGCCCGTCTCGAAGAGCGCTGGAGCGTGAGGAAGCCATGGTGGGCAGTAGTGGTGTGGACAAGAGAAAGGGAACGGATGCGGTTGACTGCGGCTATGGCGAGCACAGCAGTTTATATAGCAATGGTGGGCGGCGGAGGGACCGACGTGTGGCGTCAGAGTAGCCGCCTCGGTAACCGCATATCATTAATGTGGGAGGAAGATGAAAGGACGGACGACACTTGTGTCATTTGAAGGCGGAGCAATCGCCTACACCGGGAAGCGGGGTGGGCGGTGCTGACTGTTTCGGGCAGAAAGCGCGCGCGGGCGAGGAGATAACTTTACTTGGAGAGGATGACAATGGGGACCCACCATGGCCATAGCCTCACGTACGCAAGTGCCTCCTTATATTATATAAAACTATAATTTTTTTGCTTCCTCATGGTTTCCTGACATCATGGTCCCACACCATTCTCAACCTATGTAGTCAAAAACCAGAGAGAATTGCACAAGAAGCGGCCGACAGCTGGGACCAAGCAGTTCGAGCAGTATTTGTGTTTTTGAGGTGTGAGCACTGCAGAGTTTTCTTGTGCGATGTTTAGCCCAGATATTAATTTTTCTCCTCTGAACAACAACGAAAACATCGCTGCAGGTATTAACTGGGTGGGTTGTGGCCCGTCTAGCCCAGGCCAGATATTAATTTTTTTCAAGCTGAAAATAGCTAGCCCAGCTATACTTTTTTTAGGAATACCCACGCAAGGTCAAGTTGTTATTCTCCGCCCCGCTGGGCTGCAAATCTTTCCTAGGGGGGATGCATTAGGCATAACAAGAAAATGGGCTTTGAGAAACAATAAATGGGATGTAATTATAAAACTGGGCAGTAACTATAAAAAAATGCACCAAACACGTAATTACTTTATAAAATATTATTTTTGGATATCGAAAATTTTAATTTCATTAATTGTTGCGTGCGCAATGTTTCGTTGGATTTTTATGTAATATAAATTTATATTGAAATTGTATTTAATCTGGCTAGAAATTTTGGGATAAAAATATTTCCGATCCCATCAAAATCTGGGAATTTTTATTGAATTCTGTTTTGAACGGTTGGTTGAAATGGGATGCACTTTTAACAAACTGTAAATGGGTTGTAGTAAATTCCACTAGAATTCAAAAATGGGCTGCACATTCTTACAAATCTCAAAAGGGCTATAAGTTCGCTGCCACACACTTGTGGCCTTACTAAGTTGACGCGTCCCCTAAAAAAAGAGAATTGACGCGTATGCAAGGCTTTGTCAACTTATAGTCAACACACGGTTCTAGCAGCAGCGGCCGTTGGATGTCCATCCAACGGATGCCGTGCTTCTTCTTCAGTCTATATTCTAGCTTCACCCGCCCAAAAAATGATTTCTCCCCCTAACATCTGGGGCGCACCATTTGGGAAGCTGACCTGTGGGCCTACTAAGTTGACGCGTACCAAGGGCTTTGTCAACTTAGTCAATATAAACGATTCTTGCTGCAGTGACCGTATGATGTCCATCCAACAGCTGTCGTGCTTCTTCAACCTCTGGTCTTCTTGCTCCAGCCGCCTGCTCCTACCCCCCGTGGCTGGCTGTGCTGCCGCGGAGGCCTGACTGCCCCTACTACTCCCACCGCTGGCCAGGCCATCCCTCCACTCACCAACAACCCTCTGTTATTCTGCGGCGATGGCAGCCTCACACCGCAGCCAAACTAGTGAACCCTCGTACTCCTCTCCGCGTGGGCTCACACTACCGCGTCTTCCCCGGCTCCATGTCGTCCCCTTCCTAGGCCTCGCCGTCGTCCACCGCCGTGGTGCTCTCGGCGCGGCGTGGTCAACATGGTCAAGGAACGACTTCAATCAGACATGGACTGTACGTGGAGAGGCTGACAGCTGGGTCCACGGCCGCAGCAAGGAAGTGCCTCCTTATTAAGAGGAAAATAATGATTCCTCCACCTGACAGCAGGGACCCACTAGACATGCCACTGTATTTCGCGAAAAAAACGTTTCCCCCTGATTGCTGGGACCCACCAGCTACATCTTCGCACGCAAGGAAGTGCGTCCAAAAAAAACCGACTCGCCCCCTGACTTCTGGGACCCACCAGCTACATCTTCGCACGCAAGGAAGTGCCTGACAGTCAGGACGCACCTGGTCGAAGCGTACGTAGTGTTGTCATTCTGGTCGCGAACGTGTACGTACATACTGGTCGATTTAGAGGCGCGCACGTGTCGTAGTAGAGGTGCACACATAGCATGTACACGTACGTACAACGGCCAGTGTGCAAGAAAGAAAATACGGCCACGTACGAACATACGGCGGGGTCTCGAATGCCTACTCGCGCCTACGTACGACCAGGGCTCGTGTACATGGCTGGGTCGGGACGGAGAAACTGCGTCATCGTCGTGTTCACGGGGAGCCAACCGGCTGGGTCGGAACGGAATGCGTCGTTGTGTTCATTTGGGAGGGCTTGGACGGAACAGCCGATGGAAACAAGGCCTGGCATGCCGTAGAATGGAGGAAACGACGTTGTGTTCGACCGGCCACGTTCGAAATGGGATCCTGTTCATCAAAAGGGGTCTGGCATACCGCAGAATAGAGGAAACGGACTTGTGTTTGACCTCCTACGTTCGAAACAGGGTCCTATTGATCGGGAGGGGTGTGGCGTACCGCAAAACAGAGGAAACGGACTTGTGTTGGAGGGTTACGGTCGAAAAGGGGGTTCTGTTTATCGGGAGGGGTGTGGCGGACCGCAAAACGGGACTCCACGGGATACTGTTCATCTCCACCGTCGACCTCCTCCAACCTCCATGGGCTACTGTTCATCCACCATCGACCTCCTCCAGCCTCCACCTATGACTATTCATCCATGGGCTCCTGTTCATCTAGCCTCCACTGGGCGCTACTCCACCGGCTACTGTTCAACCAGCCCTCTCCACGGGCTCCTGTTCAACCACCCCTCCACGGTCTACTGTTCATCCACCCCTCCACCATCTACTGTTCATCCAGCCCTCCACGGGATCGTCCTGTTCATCCAGCCCTCCACGGGGTCCTGTTCATCCAGCCCCAACTGGCTCGATCGATCGGGGTCCTGTTCATCCAAAGGCAATACCACGGGGTCCTGTTCATCCACCCCCACCGGGAACTGTTCATCCAAACCCCCCGCAACACTCACTATTCATCCAGAGGCAGCATCGCTCGGCCTCAATTAGCAGCAGTAGCGAAGGAATCGCTCGATCGGGTTCAGTTAACAGCCATCGATTGATCGCTCGGGTTCAGTAACACGTAGCCTGCAGTGCAATCGCCTGGGTTCAGTAGGCGAACGCCTCCTCGGTTCAGTTAGAGCCCAAGGACTCGCACCCATGCGCGTGCGTGTACGAGAGAAATGCGCAAACCTCCGTGCATCGCTCGGACCCGACCACCCACCGTAGCCGGGAACACCCTGATATTTTCCTCTCCTCACTTCTACCACGGTTTTTTCCGTCATGGACGGCCCAAAGAATGTCATGCAGCTGCGTCTCCGGCCCGCCCCATCGGACGAAAAGCCCATTTTCTGTCATGATTTTTTGTCATAGAAGTAGGAGCCCACCACATCTATGATGATACCGGGTTTTGTCACAATTATCGTCATAGAAGTGTCAAATGTATGATAGTAATTTTTTTCGTTCGGCCCAAAATGTCACGGATGTGTCTTTTTTTGTAGTGCTATGATATAGCCCCTGGTATGTACGCGGTTATCCGAATATGGCACATTTTCATATGTGACCAGAAGAACGGTCCTTTGTGTCATACAGAAGGAATCATGAAAATTCCGATGAGTCATCGAGTGGTTGACCAGCTCTCGCCGCATCATGATAGTTAGTTTTCGGCTTTCTCTACTAAGGTGCTCATTCGGAAAAACCAGGACACAATCACAGTAGTTCTCCCTTTACTACCCTAGCCGATAGAGCGAAACATAAGATAGTAAGCACAGGAGCCGGGCAACCCAACTATTGACCAAAGACATGATTCAGAGCTGATGCATATAAAGCCAAACTCGTGACGCCGAAGTGTGCTATAAAGCTGTTCGGACTTGTCGGCAACTCATATGTTGCCATATCGAGCCCCTGGCAATATATGCCGAGGTGCGTGCATGAAATAGCCACAGAAGCAAAATTCAGTTCTTTGAGAAAAGCAAATACTGAATACGGGTTATGTTGACTAGCATCTGAATGATACGTCAAGCGCAATCTTTACAGATTATAACACTACTACCAAGGCTATTTGACATGCCGGGGGTTGAAAGTTGAGAAAAAGGGCACTTTACAAGTTTGAAATAAAGAGCACGGTCTACAAAAAACATTTGGACCTCCTGTCGCACGTCTGCGCTGCCTTGCCTTGGTTAAAGGACTTCTCAGCAAATATAGTCACCTATGGTAAAAGATAAAAAATGGTTAGAAAAAAAAGAAAAATACTATGAGAGTGCAGATAGTGTTGTAGGTCTGTCCGCATTGTGCCTCCGCCGGTGACCATGGTATTTTAAGTGTATAATTATGTGCACGAGACAGACTTCATGGCTTTATGGGGCGGACGGAAGAGGCCGAACTGCTAATCCAGCTCTAAGATTGATTGGTCCTGTCTAATGGAGACCGGCGGCTTGATGGCTGATGAAATGTGCGGCTTGATAAGGCCACTTTGTATTTCGGCTGCAGTAGCCGTAGTATGCTCCTTTGTATGGAGGAAGCATTCCGTATTTCCATTTATCGTGATGGTGTTGCGTGGACCGGGCATCTTAAGTTGGAGATAGGTGTAATGTGGGACTGCATTAAAGCGAGCAAAAGCGATACGCCTGAGTAGTGCCTGGCAACTACTATGGAGCTGGACAATATCGAAGGTCAAGCCTTCGCTTCGAAAGTTGTTCGGCGAGCTGAAAATGACTTCCAATGCAATCGAGCCTGTGCAGTGAGCTTCTAGGCTGGAGATTGTTCCCTTGAAGGTAGTTGTGGTGGGCTTGATTCTTGAAGGATCAATGCCCATTTTGCGAATAGTGTCTTGGTAGAGTAGATTAAGGAAGCTGTGACTTCCGTGAGATGGAACCCATTGATAATTGGATTGAGGATGGGAGATACCAGACCTTTGTGAAGGATATTGGCTGGGTGTTCCTTGCGATCAAAAGTGATCGGGCGGGCCGCCCATTGGCTTAATTTTGGGGCGGCTGGCTCGATGATGCCGGCGTCCCGTAGCGTGCGCTTGCAGTCCCCTGTAGGGATGTGCTTCACGTATACCATGTTCACTGTCTTTACTTTGGTGGGGAATTGCTTCTGACCCCCGGCGTTCGGTTGGCGAGTCTCTTCGTCATCGCTATCACTGGGCGGCCCCTTCACCTTATGTTCGGCATTAAGCTTGCCGACTTGTTTAAAAACCCAACAACTCATGTTGGTGTGATTGGCTGGTTTAACGGGGGTGCCATGAATCTGGTAGGGCCGATCCTGTATCTTGTCTAAATTGGATGGTCCGTCTCTGTTTGCCTTGAATGGGTTTTTTCATTGACCGGGTTTGGAACCACTGAATCCGGCGTTGACCGCCGTGTCTTGCGTTCCTTCATTGTTATTGCAATGCTTGTGTTTATCGTTTCATGGCTTGCCATTGCCATCTCGAACTTCGAAAGTTCCCGGATTATCGGTGCTATTACTTCTACGCGTGAGCCAGCTATCTTCTCCCACGCAAAAACGAGTCATCAGAGTTGTAAGGGAAGCCATGGATCTTGGTTTTTCTTGATCGAGGTGGCGGGCGAGCCACTCATCTCGGACTCTATGTTTAAAGGCTGCGAGTGCTTCGGCGTCCGGACAATCGACAATTTGGTTCTTTTTTATTAAGAACCTAGTCCATAGCTTCTTGACAGACTCCCCGGGCTGCTGGATGATGCGACTTAGGTTATCGGCGTCCGGAGGCCGAACATATGTACCTTGGAAGTTATCGAGGAATGCGCCTTCCAAGTCTTCCCAGCTGCCAATGGAGTACTCAGGGAGGTTATTCAGCCAGTGCCGCGATGGCCCCTTTAGTTTTAGTGGGAGGTATTTAATGGCGTGGAGATCATCACCGCGGGCCATGTGGATATGGAGGAGGAAATCTTCAATCCATACTGCGGGGTCTATTGTTCCATCGTATGATTCGAAACCCTTCTGGGAATTCACGTTCCATTACTTCATCAGTGAAGCAAAGGGGGTGTGCGGCGCCTCTATGTCGGGCCACGTCGTGATGTAGCTCAGATGGAGTTCATCTGCGGTTTTCGGCCCAGGCGTGGTTATGTTTGTTACGTCCGGCCGGATGGCCATCTTCGCGCATCGGGGCACGCCCCCGCGATCCATAGATCGATCTGGTCTGACCTGCTCTGTTTTCTAGGTCATGTCGCAGGTCATATGCGTATCCCTAAGCTGATGTGTCTCTGTTTTTATGGCAAGGTAGTGCAGGCTGGTGTTCGGCTTGCCACATTGTCCCGGCCACGTAGTGGTCGGTGAGTCGCATTACGTGCTGGTAGGACAGGCTCCAGCGCCTCGTCATCGAATTGGGGTAACAATTTGCATTTCGGGTAACTTTTGGTTGGGCGCTCGAGGCCGTATTCCTCGCTGCCAGGACATTAGTCCATCTGTCATTGAGTAGATCTTGATCAGCTTGAAGCTGCTGCTACTTCTTTTTCAGGCTCCTTGCAGTGGCTACTAGCCGGCGCTTAAAGCGCTCCTGGTCGACGTGCTCCTCAGGCACGATAAAGTCTTCATCGCTGAGGCTCGCCTCATCCTCGAAGGGTGGAAGTAACTACTGTCCTTAGAGTCTTCGTTAACGGCCTATGCATTAGGGCTGACTCGCCCATCCTCCCGTTCATCCTATTCGGAAGTTGGCTCAACGAGGTCTTCATTGTCTTCGACATCATCCGGAGTATTATTTTCTCCTGTGCTGGTATTGCTATTTTTTCCATGGCGTGGTTTAGAACGGCGTCGCTGACGTCGGCGCTTTGGCTATATATCAGGAGGCTTATCCTCGACCGGATCCTTCTCATTGCACCATTGTTCTCTTTGGGTGTATCCACCATGTATACGTCATACAAGGAGGTGGCTGTCCAGCGCCCTGTAAGCGGTGGTTTTTGAGCATCTTCCTCTCCGGCATCGTCGCCCGTACCGTTGATGTCATCTGGGCCGTAATCGAGCATGTCGGTTAAGTCTTCGACAGTGGCTATGAAGTGGGTGGTGGGTGGGAAGCGTAATTCTCCGTCATCAGCTTCCAATCCAAACCGGATATAGTTCAGTTGAGAGTCCCCTGATAAGGAGAGGGCTTTTAATGAGTTTAGCACATCGCCTAAAGGTGAGTGTCGGAAGATGTCCACAGAGCTGAATTCAATGATCGGTGCCTAATTAGGTCCAATGGGCGCGGATGCACGCGGTTCGAAACCTATGACCGGAGACGAATCCGAGGTTCCGGTAACACAGGCCCCCCTCGAGGTTGGATCTCTGTGTGGCTCTAACGACGTTGAGTCTGCAGCTTCCGCAAGGGGGGGGGAGTTGAGCTTCCCGTCCTCGGACGACATAATCTGCTCTAGATCCAGGGCCACAGCAGTTACAGGCGCTATCTCTTGAGCATGGTTCAATGACAGATTTAGGTCATGTTCATCATGGTGACAGGGAGCGGCTGCCATGGGCTCGAATCCATCAAAGATCAAGTCTCCACAGATATCAGCAACGTAATTCAAGCTTCCAAACCTGACCTGATGGCCAGGGGCGTAGCTGTCGATCTGCTCTAGATGGCCAAGCGAGTTGGCGCGCAGTGCGAAGCCGCCGGATACGAAGATCTGTCCGTGGAGGAAAATCTCCCCCTGGACTGCATTGTTGTAGATGATTGACGGAGCCATCAAACCTTTTGGTGACAACGCAGTGGAACTCTCAATGAAATCACCAATGTCGGTGTCAAAACCGGCGGATCTCGGGTAGGGGGTCGGAACTGTGCATCTAGGGTTGATGGTAATAGGAGTCAGGGGACACGATGTTTTCCCAGGTTCGGGCCCTCTCTATGGAGGTAATACCCTACTTCCTGCTTGATTGATCTTGACGAATATGAGTATTACAAGAGTTGATCTACCACGAGATCATCATGGCTAAAACCCTAGAAGTCTAGCCTGCATGATTATGATTGCCTCTATGGACTAAGCCCTCCGGTTTATATGAACACTGGAGGGGACTAGGCTTGTATAAAGTCGGTTACAGAGAAATGAATCTTCATATCCGGGCGCGAAGCTTGCCTTCCACGCCAAGGAGAGTCCCATCCGGACATGGGAGAGAGTCTAATGTCTTGTATCTTCATGGCCCAACAGTCCGGCCCATGCTACATAGTCCGGCCATCCGAGGACCCCTTAATCCAGGACT
Source organism: Triticum aestivum (assembly GCF_018294505.1). Lineage (NCBI taxonomy): Eukaryota > Viridiplantae > Streptophyta > Magnoliopsida > Poales > Poaceae > Triticum > Triticum aestivum. The sequence goes on from NC_057810.1 coordinate 582,538,243, forward strand.
CCCTCAGCGGCCACGACCACCACCTCCCGCTTTCGGACCGCGGTGGCAGAGCGGGTGATGGCCACAGTGGCTGGCAGTGGGGTGATGGCCACGGCAGTGGAGTGGGTGATGGCCACGGCGGCGGAGCGGGTGATGGCCCTGGCTTTCGACGGAGCTGTGGTGGCAACGGCGGCCGGCAACAGCTGCCGACGGGCACCGGCGGCCGAGCATGTGGTGTGTGTTCCGCTCACACCCAACTGGGACGCCGCACGCACTACACTATGTCGGGGACTGCACCGCCGCTGCGGTGTAGCCTCCCAGCTGGAGTTGTGCTCTGATGACGGCAGAGTGGCTAAGCGACAACGACTGTTTGGTGCCATTACCAATTTTGGGAGAACCATACGAGATAAGCTACAGGGAGGGAGGGGAAAATGCGACGCAGGACTCGCCGGCCATGAGGGTTTATATAGTAGGCTGATAAGCATTGGGATTTTGGGGATTTCACCGAGTCGGGCGAGAAGCTTGCACAGGAACCTACACGGTTGTGTGGGAACGGGCTGAGCACCATTTGGCCAAAAGAACGCCCCCACACGCTGCTCAAGCTTGCGCTCAAACCATCTGTGACAGCAGGGTGACAAGACGTGCGAGAGAAGGACGAAAGGACATGTACACATACGTTTAATAAAAAAACGTTTGCGATTTAATTAAATACTATTCGCCCGTCCTGGTTTATAAGTAGGATTTAATTAATAAAATACGAATGCATGTTGCCAAAGATTATATCATCGGATTCGTATTTGAACATAGTTTCCAGTTATATAATTTTTGTAACATGCATTATCATTTTGTTGGCTAAATTTGAGGTTATATACCATCAAGCGTTTGACCACAACACACACGGCATCGACCTCTACTCACGTCCCTCAGCAAGCTCTGCTCGCCATTAGGCGCCGCGGCACGCTCTGCTCACGTCCGTCGGCTCGCTCGGGTCGTGGACAACTTTTCCTTGCGTGTTCAACTGCTATATGCATATATATGGTTGCTCGTGGTTGAGGCGACCGCGGAGCGCTCTGCTCATGTCCCTCCGCGCATGCTCTGCCAGCGGTTGGGCCTGCGCACGATCACGTCAGGCCCCCATAAGCATGCGGTTGCGCCGCGTGCGTTGCCACATGATGCAGTTACGTGCGGCATGATGGAGTTACGTGCTGTGAATTAGAACTGCCATCAGGACGTGTCGTCCGACCTCCCCTTTAATTCATGTTGCCATTATAACCTTAGTCTCTTCAACCTTTCGATCGCGCCCCACAACACAACAAGCACACCCACAACGACACATAGAGAGGGGATGTCTAGCGGCGCTCCAATGGAGTTCGGCGAGCATAAAGTGGAGACCCACGCGAGGGAGATGGATCTCTTGGTGGTGTACACCATCGATCGGGCCATGGTGGACGACTACATCAACACCATTGAGCAGTTGCTTGCTGGATACAAGTACAAGGTGGTCAGCATCGACCTCCAGTACACCACCGATAGTCCCGGCATAGATCAGAAGGTTGCTGTCACCCAGTTGTACGTGCACCATCATGTCCTCATATACCACTACTTCATGGCCAGAGAGCCTTGTGACCATTTCAACAGGTTTGTCAACATCACCGATTACAAGTTCGCCATGGTGGAAACCACCGACGATGTAAAAGCGCTCAGTGTTACGGGCTTGGCCTGCCAGAACCTTGTCGAAATCCGTGACCACTACAGGGTCTGGGGCAGGACGAAGAAGGACTCCCTGGTCGAACTCGCCTCGGCCATCATCGACCCTTACTACAAAAAGATGAAGCTGAAGGAAATATGCCCTAGAGGCAACAATAAAGTTATTATTTATTTCCTTATTTCATGATAAATGTTTATTATTCATGCTAGAATTGTATTAACGGGAAAGATAATACATGTGTGAATACATAGACAAACATAGTGTCACTAGTATGCCTCTACTTGACTAGCTCGTTAATCAAAGATGGTTAAGTTTCCTAACCATAGACATGAGTTGTCAATTGATTAATGTGAACACATCATTAGGAGAATGATGTGATTGACTTGACCCATTCCGTTGGCTTAGCACTTGATCATTTAGTATGTTGCTATTGCTTTCTTCATGACTTATACATGTTCCTATGACTATGAGATTATGCAACTCCCGTTTACCAGAGGAACACTTTGTGTGCTACCAAACGTCACAACGTAACTGGGTGATTATAAAGGAGCTCTAAAGGTGTCTCCGAAGGTACATGTTGAGTTGGCGTATTTCGAGATTAGGATTTGTCACTCCGATTGTTGGAGAGCTATCTCTGGGCCCTCTCGGTAATGCACATCAGTTTAAGCCTTGCAGGCAATGTGACTAATGAGTTAGTTGTAGGATGATGCATTACGTAACGAGTAAAGAGACTTGCCGATAATGAGATTGAACTAGGTATTGAGATACCGACGATCAAATCTCGGGCAAGTAACATACCGATGACAAAGGGAACAACGTATGTTGTTATGCGGTTTGACCGATAAAGATCTTCGTAGAATTTGTAGGAGCCAATATGAGCATCCAGGTTCTGCTATTGGTTATTGACCGGAAACGTGTCTCGGTCATGTCTACATAGTTCTTGAACCCGTAGGGTCCGCACGCTTAAGGTTTCGTTGACACTTTTATTATGAGTTTATGAGTTTTGATGTACCGAAGGTTGTTCGCAGTCCCGGATGTGATTATGGACATGACGAGGAGTCTCGGAATGGTCGAGACATAAAGATCGATATATTGGACGACTATATTTGGACACCGAAAAGGTTTCGGGTGAGATTGGGACAATACCGGAG
>NC_057810.1:582541281-582554613 GCF_018294505.1 Triticum aestivum
GAAAGGAGGGGAAAGGAGCAAAGGAGGCCGAACCCCCTTTCCTTCCTCCCTCCTTCCTCTTCCTTCCCTCTCCCTCTCCTAATAGGAAAAGGGGGAGTCCTACTCCCGGTAGGAGTTGGACTCCCCCCTAGGACGCGCCACCCACCTTGGCCGGCCCCCTCCTCCACTCCTTTATATACGGGGGAGGGGGCACCCCATAGACACAACAATTGATCTCTTGATCTCTTAGCCGTGTGTGGTGCCCCCTCCACCATAGTCCTCATCGATAATATTGTAGCAGTGCTTAGGCGAAGCCCCGCGACAGTAGAACATCAAGATCATCACCACGCCGTTGTGTTGACAGAACTCTTCCTCGACACTCGGCTGGATCAGAGTTCGAGGGACGTCATCAAGCTGAACGTGTGCTAGAACTCGGAGGTGTCGTAGTTTCGGTGCTTGATCGGTCAGGCCGTGAAGACGTACGACTACATGAACCACGTTGTTCTAGCGCTTCCGCTTTTGGTCTACGAGGGTACGTGGACAACACTCTTCCCTCTCGTTGCTATGCATCGCCATGATCTTGAGTGTGTGTAGGATTTTTTTTGAAATTACTACGTTATCCTATAGTGGCATCCGCACCTGGTTTTATGCGTAGATGTTATATGCATGAATAGAACACAAGTGAGTTGTGGACGATACAAGTCATACTGCTTACCAGCATGTCATACTTTGGTTCGGTGGTATTGTTGGATGAAGCGGCCCGGACCGACATTACGCGTACGCTTACGCGAGACTGGTTCTACCGACGTGCTTTGCACACAGGTGGCTGGTGGGTGTCAGTTTCTCCAACTTTAGTTGAACCGAGTGTGGCTACGCCCGGTCCTTGCGAAGGTTAAAACAACACTAACTTGACGAACTATCGTTGTGGTTTTGATGCGTAGGTAAGAACGGTTCTTGCTCAGCCCGTAGCAGCCATGTAAAATTTTCAACAACAAAGTAGAGGACGTCTAACTTGTTTTTGGAGGGCATGTTGTGATGTGATATGGTCAAGACTTGATGCTATATTTTATTATATGAGATGATCATGTTTTGTAACTGAGTTATCGGCAACTGGCAGGAGCCATATGGTTGTCGCTTTATTGTATGAAATGCAAGCGCCCTATAATTGCTTTACTTTATCACTAAGCGGTAGCGATAGTCGTAGAAGCAATAGATGGCGAAACGACAACGATGCTACGATGGAGATCAAGGTGTCGCGCCGATGACGATGGTGATCACGACGGTGCTTCGGAGATGGAGATCACAAGCACAAGATGATGATGGCCATATCATATCACTTATATTGGTTGCATGTGATGTTTATCCTTTATGCATCTTATCTTGCTTTGATTGACGGTAGCATTTTAAGATGATCTCTCACTAATTATCAAGAAGTGTTCTCCCTGAGTATGCACCATTGCGAAAGTTCTTCGTGCTGAGACACCACGTGATGATCGGGTGTGATTGGCTCTACGTTCAAATACAACGGGTGCAAAACAGTTGCACGCGCGGAATACTCAGTTAAACTTGACGAGCCTAGCATATATAGATATGGCCTCGGAACACGGAGACCGAAAGGTCGAACATGAATCATATAGTAGATATGATCAACATAGTGATGTTCACCATTGAAAACTACTCCATCTCACGTGATGATCGGACATGGTTTAGTTGATTCGGATCACGTGATCACTTAGATGACTAGAGGGATGTCTGTCTAAGTGGGAGTTCTTAAGTAATATGATTAATTGAACTTTAATTTATCATGAACTTAGTCCTGGTAGTATTTTGCAAATTATGTTGTAGATCAATAGCTCGCGTTGTTGCTTCCCTATGTTTTATATGTGTTCCTGGAGAAAACTAAGTTGAAAGATGTTAGTAGCAATGATGCGGACCTAGTCTGTGATCTGAGGTTTATCCTCATTGCTGCATAGAAGAAGTATGTCCTTTATGCACCGCTAGGTGACAGACCTATTGTAGGAGCAGATGCAGACGTTATGAATGATTGGCTAGCTCAATATGATGACTACTTGATAGTTTTGTGCACCATGCTTTATGGCTTAGAACCGGGACTACAAAAATGTTTTTGAAACGTCATGGAACATATAAGATGTTTCAAGAGATGAAACTGGTATTTCAGACGCATGCCCGTGTCAAGAGGTATGAGACCTTCGACAAATACTTTTCCTAAAAGATGGAGGAGAATTGCTCAACTAGTGAGAAGGTACTTAGATTGTCTGATTACTACAATCGCTTGAATCAAGTGGGAGTTAATCTTCCGGATAAGATAGTGATTGGCAGAGTTCTCTAGTCACCATCACCAAGTTACTGGAACTTTGTGATGAACTATAATGCAAGGGATGAGGAAAACGATTCCCGAGCTCTTCGTGATGCTGAAATCGATGAAGGTAGAAATCAAGAAAGAGCATCAAGTGTTGATGATTGACAAGACCACTAGTTTCAAGAAAAAGGCAAAGGGAAATAAAGGGAACTTCAAGTAGAATGACAAGCAAGTTGTCACTCCCGCGAAGAAGCCCAAAGCTGGACCAAAGCCTGAAACTGAGTGCTTACACTGCAAAGGAAATGGTCACTGGAAGCGGAAATGCCCTGAATATTTGCTGGATAAGAAGGATGGCAAAGTGAACAAGGGTATATTTGATATACAGGTTATTGATGTGTACCTTACTAGTGTTTATAGTAGCCCCTGAGTATTTGATACTTTTTCGGTAGCTAAAAATTAGTAACTCAAAACAGGAGTTATAGAATAAACAGAGCCTAGTTGAGGGTGAAGTGATGATGTGTGTTGGAAGTGGTTCCAAGATTGATATGATCATCATCGCACACTCCCTATACTTTCGGGATTAGTGTTAAACCAAAATAAATGTTATTTGGCGTTTGCGTTGAGCATGAATATGATTTGATCATGTTTATTGCAATATGGTTATTCATTTAAAGTCAGAGAATAATTGTTGTTCTGTTTACATGAAATAAAACCTTCAATGGTCATACACCTAATGAAAATAGTTTGTTGGATCTCGATCATAGTGATACACATATTCATAATATTGATGCCAAAAGATGCAAAGTTGATAATGATAGGCAACATATTTGTGGCACTGCCATTTGGGTCATATCAGTGTAAAGCGCATGAAGAAACTCCATAAAAATGGACTTTTGAAATCACTTGATTATGAATCATTTGATGCTTGTGAACCGTGCCTTATGGGCAAGATGACTAAAACTCCGTTCTTCGGAACAATGGAACGAGCTACTGACTTATTGGAAATAATACATACCGATGTATGCGATCCAATGAGTGTTGATGCTCGTGACAAGTACCATTATTTTCTGACCTTCACAGATGATTTGAGCAGATATGGGTATATCTACTTAATGAAACACAAGTCTGAAACATTTGAAAAGTTCAAAGAATTTCAGAGTGAAGTGGAGAATCATCGTAACAAGAAAATAAAGTTTCTACGATCTGATCGTGGAGGAGAATATTTGAGTTATGAGTTTGGCATTCATATAAAACAATGTGGAATAGTTTCACAGCTCATGCCACATGGAACACCACAGCATAATGGTGTGTCCGAACGTCATAACCGCACTTTATTGGATATGGTGCGATCTATGATGTATATTACCGATTTACCACTATCGTTTTGGGGTTATGCATTAGAGACAGTTGCATTCACTTTAAATAGGGCACCATCAAAATCCATTTGAGACGACGCCTTATGAACTGTGGTTTGGCAAGAAACCAAAGTTGTCGTTTCTAAAAGTTTGGGACTGTGATGCTTATGTGAAAAAGTTTCAACCTGATAAGCTCGAACGCAAATCGGAGAAGTGCGTCTTCATAGAATACCCAAAGGAAACTATTGGGTACACCTTCTATCACAGATCCGAAAGCAAGATATTCATTGCTAAGATGGATCCTTTCTAGAGAAGGAGTTTCTCTTGAAAGAAGTGAGTGGGAGAAAAGTAGGACTTGATAAGGTAATAGTACCTTCTCCTGAATTGGAAAATAGTTCATCACTGAAATCAGTTCTAGTGATTCCTACACCAATTAGTGAGGAAGCTAATGATGATGATCATGAAACTTCAGAACAAGTTACTACAGAACCTCGTAGGTCTTCCAGAGTACGGTCCGCACCAGAGTGGTACGGTAATCCTGTTCTGGAAGTCATGTTACCACGATAAACCTACGAACTATGAGGAAGCGATGATGAGCCCAGATTCTTCGAAATGGTTTGAGGCCATGAAATCTGAGATGGGATCCATGCATGAGAACATAGTGTGGACTTTGGTGGACTTGCCCGATGATCGGCAAGCCATAGAAAATAAATGGATCTTCAAGAGGAAGACAGACGCTGATAGTAGTGTTACTATCTACAAAGCTCGACTTGTCACAAAAAGTTTTTCGACAAGTTCAAGGTGTTGAATACAATGAGATTTTCTCACTCGTATCGATGCTTAAAGTCTGTCCGAATCATGTTAGCAATTGCCACATTTTATGAAATCTGGCAAATGGATGTCAAAATTGCATTCCTTAATGGATTTATAAAGAAGAATTGTATATGATGCAACCAGAAGGTTTTGTCAATCCTAAAGGTGCTAACAAATTGTGCAAGCTCCAGCGATCCATCTATGGAATGGTGCAAGCATCTCGGAGTTGGAATATACGCTTTGATAAGTTGATCAAAGCATATAGTTTTAATACGGACTTGTAGTGAAGCCTGTATTTACAATAAAGTGAGTGGGAGCACTACAACCTTTTTGATAAGTATATGTGAGTGACATATTGTTGATCAGAAATGATGTAGAATTTTTCTGGAAAGCATAAAGAAGTGTTTGAAATGTGTTCTTTAAAAGAAAGACCTCAGTAAAGCTACTTACATATTGAGCATCAAGATCTATTGAGATAGATCAAGACGCTTGATAAGATTTTCAATGAGTACATACCTTGACAAGATTTCGAAGTTGTTCAAAATGGAACAGTCAAAGAAAGAGTTCTTGCTTGTGTTGCAAAGGTATGAAATTGAGTAAGACTCAATTCCCGACCACGGCAGAAAATAGAAAGAGAATGAAAGTCATTCCCTATGCATCAGTCATAGGTTCTATAAAAGTATGCCATGCTATGGACCAGACCTATTGTATACTCTGCCCTGTTTGGCAAGGGAGTACAATAGTGATCTAAGAGTAGATCACTGGACAACAGTCAAGAATATCCTTAGTGAGGACTAAGGAAATATTTCTCGATTATGGAGATGATAAAAGAGCCCGTCGTAAAAAGTTACATTGGTGCAATTAGCTAGAGTAGCTCCGTGCAGAGCATTGTAGACATAAAATATTTGCAAAATACATACGGCTCTGAATATGACAGACCCGTTGACTAAACTTCTCTCACTAGCAAAGCATGATCATACCTTAGTACTCTTTGGGTGTTAATCACATAGCGATGTGAACTAGATTATTGACTCTAGTAAACCCTTTTTGGGTGTTGATCACATGACGATGTGAACTATGGGTGTTAATCACATACAGATGTGAATATTGGTGTTAAATCACATGGTGATGTGAACTAGATTATTGACTCTAGTGCAAGTGGGAGACTGAAGGAAATATGCCCTAGAGGCAATAATAAAGTTATTATTTATTTCCTTATTTCATGATAAATGTTTATTATTCATGCCAGAATTTTATTAACCGGAAACATAATACATGTGTGAATACATAGACAAACATAGTGTCACTAGTATGCCTCTACTTGACTAGCTCGTTAATCAAAATGGTTAAGTTTCCTAACCATAGACATGAGTTGTCATTTGATTAACGGGGTCACATCATTAGGGGAATGATGTGATTGGCTTGACCCATTCCATTAGCTTAGCACTTGATCATTGAGTATGTTGCTATTACTTTCTTCATGACTTATACATGTTCCTATGACTATGAGATTATGCAACTCCCATTTACCGGAGGAACACTTTGTGTGCTACGAAATGTCACAACATAACTGGGTGATTATAAAGAAGCTCTACAGGTGTCTCCAAAGGTACATGTTGAGTTGGCGTATTTCGAGATTAGGATTTGTCACTCCGATTGTCGGAGAGGTGTCTCTGGGCCCTCTCGGTAATGCACATCATTGTAAGCCTTGCAAGCAATGTGACTAATGAGTTAGTTGAGGGATGATGCATTACGTAATGAGTAAAGAAACTTGCCGGTAACGAGATTGAACTAGGTATTGAGATACCGATGATCAAATCTCGGGCAAGTAACATACCGATGACAAAGGGAACAACGTATGTTGTTATGCGGTTTGACCGATAAAGATCTTCGTAGAATATGTAGGAGCCAATATGAGCATCCAGGTTCCGCTATTGATTATTGACCGGAAACGTGTCTCGGTCATGTCTACATAGTTCTCGAACCCGTAGGGTCCGCACGCTTAAGGTTTCGTTGACAGTTTTATTATGAGTTTATGAGTTTTGATGTACCGAAGGTTGTTCGTAGTCCCGGATGTAATTACAGACATGACGAGGAGTCTCGAAATGGTCGAGACATAAAGATCCATATATTGGATGACTATATTTGGACACTGGAAAGGTTCCGGGTGAGATTGGGACAATACCAGAGCTCCGGGAGGTTATCGGAACCCCTCGGGAGGTATATGGGCCTTATTGGGCCTTAGTGGAAAGGAGCAAAGGAGGGGGAGCCCCCCCCCAAGCCCAATCCAAATTGGGAAGGGGGTCAACCCCCCTTTCCTTCCTCCCTCCTTCCTCTTCCTTCCCTCTCCCTCTCCTAATAGGAGAAGGGGGAGTCCTACTCCGGGTAGGAGTTGGACTCCCCCCTAGGGCGTGCCACCCCCCTTGGTCGGCCCCTCCTCCACTCCTTTATATACGGGGGAGGGGGGCACCCCATAGACACAACAATTGATCTCTTGGTCTCTTAGTCGTGTGCGTTTCCCCCCTCCACCATAGTCCTCCTCGATAATATTGTAGCGGTGCTTAGGCGAAGCCCTGCGATAGTAGAACATTAAGATCGTCACCATGCCGTCATGCTGACGGAACTCTCCCTCGACAGTCGGCTGGATTGGAGTTCGCAGGACGTCATCGAGCTGAACGTGTGCTAGAACTCGGAGGTGTCGTAGTTTCGGTGCTTGATCAGTCGGGCCGTGAAGACATACGACTACATCAACCATGATCTTGAGTGTGCATAGGAATTTTTTGAAATTACTACGTTACCCTACAGTAGGATGCCCAGAGAACAAACCCCGTATCCTGGCACAAGGCCTGGATGCAGGGAATGAACCTCACCTAAGGTTCGCTGCCAAGAGCATGTGCACATGCTACGAGATGCACATGCAGATAGTTGACATGAGGAAGTGCCTCGTTACCCAAATCGACAAGCCCGGATCAAGCCACAAGCAGAGAAAGTGTCACAAGAAGTAGATGATGATCAGATGATCATCTATGCTAGTTAATCATGCATGTAATATATATTTTACTTAATTGGTGTGTGGAAGTGTCATGTGTGTAGTAGCCACCTATGAAATTATGCATGTAATAGTTTACTTTGGTGTGTGCACATGCCATGGTTGTAGTAGCCACCTATGTAATTGGATGTTTAATTTGGTTAATCATGCATGTAATATATATGTTGTTGTTCTATATGCAATCCCATCGCACAACACACACGTCATATTAGCAGCAACCATTTGGGTTATTATCAATCTTCGCACACATTTCTGATTATAGACCCGTTTGCCGTGTATCACACACATCTTATTATATTGAACCGTTTGTGTTCTCTTATCTCAACACAAATAGTTCATCCGAGTGAATCGCATGCTGTATATTGCACACACCTTGATCTGGCCGACCGTTTCTTTTGTGTTGCCTAATCACAAACAGTTCATCGAAGTGAACCGTATGTTGTGTATCGCACATGCCATCATTTAGCTGCCCGCTTCTTTTGTTACTCCTCATCGCAAATAGTTAATTGAACTGAACCGTATGCCCTGCATCGCACACACAACTAAAATCTGAAACATGTTTGATGCATCCGTCATCGCAAACATTTTGGACATTTTTGATGGTTCTCTAACACCACTGTTTGAGATTATTGCATCGCACACAGTTTCTCGAAGGGTCTCTGATCGTAGTGTCATGTTAGCAGCATCTTGCACTAGTGCACTGTCTCATTGGAACTCTACCTCGAGTCGGACCTTACTTCAGGTTTGGCCTCAGGTGTGGCACCCTGGCTCAGAGGTACTAGAGCACCCCATATTCCAGTCCAGAGATCAAATCTTCTGCAATACAACATTGCTTGGCATAGAAGAAAACAACCATTTATTACAAATAATAGGGGTACAAGAGTTCTGATATTACAAGGGTTAGAGGGGCATGATGTCTACTACGCAACCTTCTTCTTGTACACTCGTGTTGGGTCTCCAAGCGCAGAGTTTTGTAGGACAGTAGAAAATTTCCCTCAAGTGGATGACCTAAGGTTTATCAATCCATGGGAGGCGTAGGATAAAGATGGTCTCTCTCAAACAACCCTGCAACCAAATAACAAAGAGTCTCTTGTGTCCCCAACACACCCAATACAATGGTAAGTTGTATAGGTGCACTAGTTCGGCGAAGAGATGATGATACAAGTGTAATATGGATGGTAGATATAGGTTTTTGTAATCTGAAAATATAAAAACAGCAAGGTAACTAGTAGGAAAAGTGAGCAAAAACGGTATTGCAATGCTTGGAAACAAGGCCTAGGGTTCATACTTTCACTAGTGCAAATTCTCTCAACAATGATAACATAATTAGATCATATGGCAATCCCTCAATGTGCGACAAAAGTCACTCCAAAGTTCCTATCGTGGAGAACATAAGATGAAATTTCTTGTAGGGTACAAAACCACCTCAAAGTTATTCTTTCCGATCAATCCATTGAGCTATTCCTATAAATGTCACAAACAGCCCTAGAGTCCATAGTAAAATAACACCCTATGACACATATCAATCAACCCTAATATCACCTAGATACTCCAATGTCACCACAAGTATCCGTGGGTCAATTATATGATATGCATCAAACAACTTCAGATTCATAATATTCAATCCAACACAAAGAACCTCAAAGAGTGCCAAAAGATTCCTACCAGAGAAACAAGAACGAAAATGAGCATCAACTTCTATGCATAGATTACCCCAATGTCACTTCGGGAATCCGTGAGTTGAGTGCCAAAACATACATTAAGTGAATCAATAGAACACCCCATTGTCACCACGAGTATCCCACACAAGACATATATCAAGTGTTCTCAAATCCATAATAGTATTCAATCCGATAATAGTGAAACCCCAAAGGTAAAACTCAATTCGTCACAAGAAGGTAGAGAGGGAGAAATACCATATGATCCAACTATAATAACAAAGCTCACGGTACATCAAGATCGTGCCAAATCAAGAACACGAGAGAGAGAGAGAGAGCGAGAGAGAGAGAGAGGGAGGGAGAGAGGGAGAGAGAGAGATCAAACACATAGCTACTGGTACATACCCTCAGCCCTAAGGGTGAACTACTCCCTCCTCGTCATGGAGGCCACCGAGATGATGAAGATGGCCCCCGGTGATGGTTTCCATCTCTGGTAGGGTGCCGGAACGGGCTCCCAATTGGTTTTTCATGGCTACAGAGGCTTGCAATGGCGGAACACCCGACCTAGGTTTCTTTCTGGGGGTTTCTGAATTGATCGGGATTTTTGGCGTCGGTTTCAAGTCAGGGGGGTCCATGAGGCAGCACCAAGGCAGGGGGCGCCCTCCACCCTTGTGGATGCCTCGTGGCTCCTCTGGTCCATCTCTCATACTCCATGGGCTTCTTCTGGTCCATACAAAGTCGTCGTAAAGTTTCAGCTCGTTTGGACTCTGTTTGGTATTCCTTTTTACAAAACTCAAAAAACATAAACTGGCACTAGACTCTAGGTTAATAGGTTAGTCCAAAAATTAATATAAAATAGCTTATAAATGCATATAAAACATCCAAGATGTTTAATATAATAGCATGGAGCAATAAAAAATTATAGATACATTGGAGTGTATCAAGCATCCCCAAGCTTAATTCCTACTCGTCCTCGAGTAGGTAAATGATAAAAACAGAATTTTTGATGTGGAATGCTACCTAACATATTTATCCATGTAATTTTCTTTATTGTGGCATGAATATTCAGATCAATAAGATTCAAAACAAAAGTTCAATATTGACATAAAATTAATAATACTTCAAGCATACTAATAAGGCAATCATGTCTTCTCAAAATAACATGGCCAAACAAAGTTATCCCTACAAAATCATATAGTCTGGCTATGCTCCATCTCCATCACATAAATTATTCAAGTCATGCACAACCCCGATGACAAGCCAAGCAATTGTTTCATACTTTTGATGTTCTCAAATGTTTTCAACTTTCACGCAATACATGAGCGTGAGCCATGATATAGCACTATGGATGGAATAGAACATGGTGGTTGTGGAGAAGACAAAAGGAAGGAGATAGCCTCACATCAACTAGGCATATCAATGGGCTATGGAGATGCCCATCAATAGATATCAACGTGAGTGAGTAGGGATTTCCATGCAACGGATGCCCTAGAGCTACAAGTTTATGAAATCTCAAAAGAAAACTAAGTGGGTGTGCATCCAACTTGCTTTCTCATGAAGACCTAGGGAAATTTGAGAAAGCCCGTCGTTGGAATATACAAGCCAAGTTCTATAATGAAAATTTCCCACTAGTATACGAACGTGATGAAACGAGAGACTCTCTATTATGAAGATCATGGTGCTACTTTGAAGCACAAGTGTGGAAAAAAGATAGTAACATTGCCCCTTCTCTCTTTTCTATCATTTTTTTGTTTGGCTTCTTTGGCCTCTTTTTTGTTGTCTTCTTTGGCCTCTTTTATTTTTCCTCACATGGGGCAGTGCTCTAATAATGAAGGTCATCACACTTTTATTTACTTACAACTTGATACTTAGAACAAAATATGACTCTATATGAATGCCTCCGGCGGTGTACCGGGATGTGCAATGACCCAAGAGTGACATGTATAAAAATTATGAATGGTGGCTTTGCCACAAATACCATGTCAACTACATGATCATGGAAAGCAATATGACAATGATTGAGGAAGTTGCATGGCAATATATCTCGGAATGGCTATGGAAATGCCATAATACGTAGGTATGGTGGCTGTTTTGAGGAAGGTATAAGGTGGGTGTAAGATACCGGTGAAAGTTGTGCGGTGCTAGAGAGGCTAGCAATGGTGGAAGTGTGAGAGTGCATATAATCCATGGACTGAACATTAGTCATAAAGAACTCACATACTTATTGCAAAAATCTATTAGTCATCGAAGCAAAGTACTACATGCAGGCTCCTAGGGGAATAGATTGGTAGAAAAAGACCATTGCTCATCCCCGACCGCCACTCATAAGGAAGACAATTAATAAATAAATCATGCTCCAACTTCGTTACATAAAGGTTCACCATGTGTGCATGCTACGGGAATCACAAACTTCAACACAAGTATTTCTACAATCCACAACTACTCACTAGCATGAGTCTAATATCATCATCCTCATATCTCAAAACAATCATAAGGAATCAAACTTCTCATAGTATTCAATGCACTTTATATGAAAGTTTTTATTATATCCCTCTTGGATGCCCATCATATTAAGACTAAATTCGTAATCAAAGCAAATTACCATGTTGTTTAGAAAGTCTCTCAAAATAATATAAGTGAAGCATGAGAGTTCATCAATTTCTTCAAAATAAAACCACCACCATGCTCTAAAAAGATATAAGTGAAGCAATAGAGCAAATGACAAACTACTGCAAAAGATATAAGCGAAGCACAATGAGTAGTTGAATAATTATGTAACTATGTGAAGACTCCTTCTCATAAATAAAATTTCAGATCTTAAGTACTTTATTCAAACAGCAAGCAAAACAAAATAAAATGACATTGCAAGGATAGCACATATCATGTCAAGAAGCAAAAACTTAGGCTCAACCAAAACTGACCCGATAGTTGTTGAAGAATAAAGGTGGGATGCCTACCGGGGCATCCCCAAGCTTAATTAGATGCCTGAGACTTCTTGGAATATTAACTAGGGATTCCTTGGGCATCCCCAAGCTCGAGCTTTTGGGTCTCCTTAATTCCTCTCATATCACGGTTTCCCTAATTCTTAAAAACTTCATCCACACAAAACTCAACAAGAACTTGTGAGATGAGTTAGTATAAGTCCATGCTCAACCTTATCATTCTCTACTGTAGAAAATCACTAAATTATAATTTGACATTGCATACTAAATGTCTCTGCATATTTAACACTCCTATCCTCAAATAGAATCATTAAACAAGAAAACATATGCAAACAATGCAATCATAACAACAATCTGCCTAAACAGGCTAGTCTGTAAAGAATGCAAGAGGAATCATACTTCTTTAACTCCAAAAATTCTGAAAAATTACCACACTGTAGATAATTTGTTGTTACTCATTGTGTAAAATTTCAAGATTTTATCATGTTCTGAGTATTCACCAATATTCAAAACATAATAGCAAACTTTCTGTTTTCAAACAGCAGCATATAGACTTGCAAAATAAGCATGGTAAAGGCTATACTTGACCTTTTTATTGAAATAAAAGATGGAAAACATTACTCTAAATAACAGAAAGCAAATCCTATTAAAAGAAAATGACGCTCCAAGCAAAACTCATATCATGCACTACAAAAAAATACACATCTGTGACATTTTGGGCTGAACGATTTTTTTTCTGTCATGCTTATGGCACTTCTATGATGGTAATTCTATAAAAACCCGGTATTATAATAGATGTGGTGAGATCCTACTTCTATGACAAAAAATCATGACGGAAAATGGGCTTTTCATCCTGGGCGGGTCGGAGATGTAGCTGCATGACATTCTTTGGGCCGTCCATGACGGAAAAAAACGTGGTAGAAGTGAGTGCGAGGAAAATATCGGGGAATTCCCGGTTACGGTGGGTGGTCGGGGGCTGAGTGATGCGCATTTTCCTCGTACACGTACGCGCGTGGGTGCGAGGCATTGGGCTCTAACTGAACCCAAATGAGGCGTTCGCCTACTGAACCCGAGCGATTGCACTGCAGGCCACGCGTTACTGAACCCGAGCGATCGATCGATCTGGCTGTTAACTGAACCCGATCGAGTGATTCCTTCGCTACTGCTGCTAACTGAAGCCGATCGAACATGTTGCCTCCTTCCCTTGATGAATAGT
>NC_057810.1:582554915-582612612 GCF_018294505.1 Triticum aestivum
TTGGATGAACAAGACCCCGATCGATTGAGCCGGTTGGGGCTGGATGAACAGGAACCCATGGAGGGATGGATGAACATGACGACCCCGTGGAGGGTTGGTTGAATAGTAGCCGGTGGAGGGCTGGATGAACAGTAGCCCGTGGAGGGGTGGTTGAACATGACACCGTGGAGAGGGCTGGTTGAATAGTAGCCGGTGGAGGAGTGGTGGAGGCTGGATGAACAGGAGCCCATGGATGAACAGTCGCAGGTGTAGGATGGAGGAGGTCGACGGTGGATGAATAGTATCCCTGGAGGAGGTTGACGGTGGAGATGAACAATAGCCCGTGGAGTCCCGTTTTCCGGTATGCCACACCCCTCCCAATGAACAAGACCCCCGTTTCAACCATAGCGCTCCAACACAAGTCTGTTTCCTCCATTTTGTGGTATGCCACACCCCTCCTGATCAACAAGACCACGTTTCGACTGTAGGCACTCGAACACAAGTCCGTTCCTCCATTTTGTGGTACGCCAGACCCCTCCCGATGAACTGGATCCCATTTCGACCATAGGCGGTCGAACACAAGGCTGTTTCCTCCGTTCTGCGGTATGCCAGGCCTTGTTTTGATCGGTTGTTCCATCCAAGACGGTTTCCTCCCGATGAACACGACAACACAGTTTGTCTATTCCGACCCAGCCGGTTTGATTACCGATGAACAGGACATCGTTGTTGCCTCTCCATGTACACGAGCCCTGGCCGTACGTATGCGCAAGTAGGCGTTCGAGATGCTGCCCGTATGTACGTACATGGCCGTATTTACTTTCTTGCACCCTGGTTGTACGTACGTGTACATGCTACGTGCGCGCCTCCACTACAACATGAGCCCTTCCTTACTCGGCCACGGTTCATTGCTGCAGCTTGCAGACAGACCGATCGACCAGTATGTAAGTACACGTCCGCGAACAGAATGACAACGCTACGTATGGTTCGACTAGGTTGGTCCCGACTGTCAGGCACTTTCTTGCGTGCGAAGATGTAGCTGGTGGATCCCAACAGTCAGGGGGAAAATATTTTTTTCGTGAAATACGGTGGCCTGTCCGGTGGGTCCATGCTGTCAGGTGGAGGAATCATTCTTTTGCGCGTAATAAGGAGGCACTTCCTTGCTGCGGCAGTGGACCCAGCTATCAACCTCTCCATGTACAGTACTCTTCCGATGGAAGTCGTTCCTCAACCACATTGACCATGCCGCGACGAGAGCACCAAGGCGGTGGACGACGACGAGGCCTAGGAAGGGGACGACGTGGAGCCGAGGAAGACGGCAGTGGATGCCCACGCGGAGAGGAGTACGAGGGTTCACTGGTTTGGCTGCAGTGTGAGGCCGCCGTCGCTGTAGAATAACAAGGGGTGTGGGTGAGTAAAGGGATGGCCTGGCCAATGGTGGGAGTAGTAGGGGCAGTGAGGCCTCTGCGGCAGCATAGCCGGCCACGGGAGGTAGGAGCACACATCACAACCAGTGCTGGTTTGGGCGACTAGAGCAAGAAGACCAGAGGTTGAAGAAGCACTACGGTCATCGGATGGACATCGTACGGTCATTGGAGCTAGAATCATTCATATTTATTGACTAAGTTGACGAAGCCCTCCGTCCGCATCAACTTAGTAGGCCCACAAGTCAGCCTCCCGCTATGGTGGGTCCCAGCTAGCAGGGAGAGTTTTCATTTTTTGTGCATAAGGCACTTCCTTGCGTGCGAAGATATAGCTTGTGGGTCTGAGCTGTCATCGTGTGGATATGTTTTCTTCATGAAATACAGAGGCCCTTCCGGTGGGTCCCAGCTATTAGGTGGAGGAATCATTATTTTGCATGTAATAAGGAGGCATTTCCTTGTGTGTGTTCGTGGGCCCAGCTGTCAGCCTCTCCACGTACAGTCCACTTCCGATGGATGTCGTTCATTGACCATGTTGACCATGCCGCACCGAGAGCACCAGGGCGGTGGACGACAGCGAGGCCTAGGAAGGGAACGACACAGAGCTAGGGAAGACTAGGCAGTTGTTTCCCACACCGAGGGGAGTATGAGGGTTCACTGGTTCATCTACCGTCGTCGAAGAATAATAGCAAGTGTGGTTGAGTAGAGGGATGGCTAGGCTAGCGATGGGAGTACGATGGGGCGGTGAGGCCTGCGCGGCAGCATAGCCGGCCGCGGGAGGAGGGAGCAGTCCCACCGGCGCTTGTTTGAGTGGCTGGAGCAGGAAGAGCAGAGATTGAAGAAGTACGACGGTCGTTGGATGGACATCCAACAGTCACTGCTCTCGTGTGTTGACTAAGTTGACACGACGTTGCATGTGTGTCAACCTTTTTAGGAAAGCGTACGCGTCAACCTATAGTAGGTGCACAAGTCAGCCTCAAATGTGTGGAAAACAGCATACAACCGATCTGCCATTATTTCTAATAATATACAGCCCATTCACTAATTCTTAAGGATTTTTTTGGAGCCCATCTTCTTTTTGTTAGCATTACAGCCCATATTGTGGCCATGGTTAAAAATATACAAAATTTTGCATATTTTGATGAGGTTAACTATTTTTAATCCCGACATTTCGAGTCACATTCAAACTAATTTGAAAAATAAATCCATATCAATATAAAATCCAAATAATTGTCCACACATAAAAATCAATGGAATTTAAAATCACGAAATGAAAAAAAAAAGAAATTTGAAACTAATTGCCTATTTGATTTGTTTTAAAAATGTACATTCCATTTCTCATTACTGATAGCCCATTTTCTCGTCTTGAAAGATTTGCAGCCCAGCAGGGCTGACAAAGCAAGTAGGCCTCGGTTAGGTATTCTGCAAAAGAACAAAAATACTGGGCTATCCATTTTTAGAAATAAAAAAAACTACTGGGCTGGTCTTGTGGTAAACATGAAAGGAAAGGCTGGCTAGACAGGCCAGAGTGCCCCGTACACCTGGGCAAGCTACTTCCCTCAAAAAAAAGCTGGGAAAGCTACTGGGTCCCTCGTGTCAGCCGCTCAGTGTGCAATTCTCTCGTTTATTGACTACGTTGACAATGGCATGGGACCCAAATGTTAGAAATCCATTAGGAGGAACCATTTTTCTGGCTTGAAATAAGGAGGCACTTGCTTGCGTACTGCCATGACCCTAGTGGGTCCCTTCTATCATCCTCTCCACGTACAATCATCTCCTGGTTATATATGCATCAACCTAGTAGGCCGAGAAGTCAGCCTCTAAACCCGTGGCGGACAAATACAACCCATTAAAAAAATAACAGCCCATTCCATATGTTCACACGGAAAGTTCAACATACAGAGCAAAGTAATAGGTCTGACCAAATATAGAGTACTGAACTTCCATGTTGACAACCATCATAGCAAAGTTAACTATCTACTCCCACTAATACTCTAGTGTACAAGTACTGACTTACTCCTAGCTAACTAGACAATGTCGGACGCCATCTGCGGTACACACTAAATACCAGCACCAATGTCCTCCTCCTTGCTCGGACTTGCGGGAGGTGCGATAGGGCGCGTTGCTCGTGTGCGTTTGACCTTTCCATGCCGGCATGGTCCACCGAAGCTTCAAATTCTGAGCCGGAAACCCACTTGACGAGCTCGTAGTAAAATTCGGTGTCGCACACATGTGCGTGCCCGACAACCTCTAGGGCTATTTGTTGGGCGCATGCCTCCATGTAGTTGGCCCAGTCGATGGCGCTCTGCTCACGATTCAATGCGGCGGTGCGCTGCTGCTCCATGCCCCACTGGCGGTGCAAATTGGCGATATGCTGCTCCTCCGCCAGGCGGTCGTGCTCCAACAAGTCCTTGTACTCCGCATTGCCATCTAAAGACCGATAGAATGCCTCCTCCCTCCGTCTTCCTTCCGGTGAATCACCAAACACTAGCTCCGGCGGTGAGCGCCTCTGGCGTCACCTATTGTGGACGGTCGAGGGCATGACGGATGTGGCGAGAGCGAGGGCAAGTGGCGAGCAACGTCAGGCCGGTGGGGGTTATGAGGGGAGCCGATAGGGCGAGTTGGGTGATGGTGCTACCGTAGAACGCCAGGAAACAGTAATTATAGGCGGATGGTAGGTGATGCAGTGTGTCGCGGGAAACACGACAGTCATCGGAATTCAATGCACAAGAAGGCTTGGCTTAGCACGCCAGCTTACCGTGGAAAACTGGAGAAACTGATTTGTCGTCCCGTCCCGTCAGTGATGCATCTCATCCATGTTGGGTCGCACATCGCCATGACGGTCAAACGAGTGCACTCGAATCATCCAGATGAGGTACTCCCTCCTTATCAAATTATTCCACCACTCATCATCTACCTTGGTTGGTGAGATTTTTTGATTTAGTCCTGCAAACCGAAAAGGAGGTAGTACGTGTGTGATCTGCTATTTCTTCGTGTAGGATCGAGTAGGTTGGATAGTGTACGTGTAGGATCGAGTAGATCAGATAGTGTACATGTAGGATCACATTAGCTGATGAACATTCGCTGGGAGATAAGGCGTTTGTGGACATTTTTGTCGGCAGTTTCTCTAGATTCACATGGCATTTTCTTCAGAACAACTTGTCAGTTCCTTCAGAGTTAGGCATTTTTATTCAAAAAACTGCCACATTTGGATCTCGCGTCGCAACTAAAACTGCCAGGAGCGTATTAGTAGGCTAGCTAGTGATCGATAAGTAACTTGTAAACATTGAGCAAACAGAAATAAGGAACTGCTAGTAACTTGTAAACACTGAGAACACAGAAATCAGGATCATGTTGTGCACAGTAGTAAGAGTCGATCCATTCGAAATGTTCACACGAGACTCACATGCCTGGCACTGTAATATGTTCACATTAGTAGCCCAAATTCACAACCAACTAGTAACATGTTAATGCATCTCAATGATTCACAAATCATATACAAATATGTAGCTCCAAAAACAAAGATCTAGAAAAAACATTTGTTCTTCCTACTAACATGGATGCTTCTCTGGGCCAACATTCAGTATAGAGTGAAAGACAAATTTGTTTGTGAAGTCTATAATTCCTCTTGCAAACGTAAGTTGTTTCACCAACAGCTGGAACCATGAGAATGAACCACACATGACGGAGGAACATCCACTGCGATATGATTTGGTCTTCTCCCGATCACACGGTGAGGCTATTTTTAGAATACAAACTTTGATTTAGGCAAAATGATGCCCATTTTATATTCAGACCAAATCAATGAAGCACCTAGTGTTGGCCAATAAATAGTACAGTATTACTTTTCTGCAGTCCATGAAGTGACAATCCAATCTTTCAGTGTCTATTTTCAAATGGCAGTGCATGCAGTGACTATACTATTGTTTTGTGCAGTTCCACCAAAATTGCAGTCACTTTGTTTGTTTACCAAATAGCAATAGGCAGACATCTGTCTGCACAATATCAACCAGCTAGTAAACATATACCCCACCTTGTATTTTCGGTTTAAACACGCCTCTTCCACTTAGCATCTGTCATGTTTTGCACTTATTAATTTGATACTGTTATGTTTTGCCCTGGACAATTTAATATTGAATTGATTTGCTGGTATAGAGCATAAATATAGCGCTTATTCTTCATCAGATCAAAGATATCCATGTTCGCAGTGATGGAAGAGGTGAAATCGATACAACCAAAATTGAGCATCCAATCATTGAATCATGTCCTGCACCTCCAATGTAGGTCCACCCTACCAATAAATTCACATGCAAACCGCTAATATTACTATCTAATGACAGTACAAAAAGAGTAGCAAGATAGTAGCAAACCATGTACCTTAGTAATGAACAATCATAGTGCCACCAATTGGATATAAAGGTTTTGAAGAAAACATGCTCCTAATGTTGAACCATTTGGACTTTTTGTGCAGTTCCACTAAAATCGAGCATCCCTGTTTGCATGGATATTGAAAGTGTGATTACTATAAAAGTGGCACTAGTTGAAGCATAGACTCACAAATATAAGCATTCCAATTTCTTAATAGGAAAAGGTAGCAAGACTGTTTCTAACCACCTGTTTGAAGGAATAAATAAGGCAAGAGCGGTTGATGTCAGGAAGGCATACATAATTTTTTCTTAAAATTGAACCATTCCTCATCTTTCCTCTTCTTTTAAGCATATTTTTTTGTAGTTCAACTAAAATAAAATGCCATCACCGCCTTGAAAATTCAATGACACTGTATAAAAAATGACTTAACATTACATCATGATGTCAGGTATGTAATCAACAGGCATTAGAGACAAACATACAGACCTCCTCCGATAACATAATGAACATTAATTTTAACAAAGGTGTGACTAGCTTTACCGGGATAATTTGAGTGAACTCTACACCCTCTGTTCCTTAATATAAGACGTTTTCGCAGTTCAATTTAAAGTACCCAAACGTCTAGTATTTAGAAAAACGAGTAGTAGTTTTCTTGAGCACATATCTAGGAAAGCTTGCCACACTTTATATATGCCCATACGCTAATGCAACACCATTTGAATAGTACAAATATACATTAATCCAGTGGCTGGTGCAACATTAGAGTAGTTTTTCTATTATGGGGTAGAATACAATGGTTTTACTGAACAGATTTCCATAAGCTAGCACAGGAAGATTTCTATAAGCATTACAATACAAAATGTGAAGGTAACAAGTTTCAACATTGGTATACTAGTTGTGAAACAACATTAAACCAAATACAAAAGTGTGAAGGTAACTAGCATTATTAACTTATGGCAACATAAAAAAATGCAAACCATGTACCTGGAAGGTAAATATCATTTCGAACTTGAGGGGACATGAAAAATTGCTATCCTAATCTTGATAATTGATCAAACATAAAAACTTGATCGAACGGATCAAGAGAACAGCCGGAGGAGGAAGTGCCCACTCTTGAACTTTCCTCTTCTCTTCGTAAATTTTTGTGCAGTTTAACCAAAATAAAATGACATCAGCGCCTTGGCATTTTGGTGACACCGTACAAAAAATATTGACTTATCTCATGAAAGTGAGGTATGTGATCTATAAGCATTAACAGTGCAATAATCTGAAGGTAGTAACAAGTTTCATCGTTGGTATACTGGCTGTGCAACAGCATTAGAATGCCTTAGGTGAAAAATCTTTAATACATCCACAATCAACACCTAACCCTGAAATAATCCAGTGACATTAAATGGCATTGCTTAAATTTATTGGTGGCATTAGACTAAGTGAGGCATTAGTTAAATGTGGCATCACTTTAGCAGTAGCATTGCTTGACTTTACCGCTGGCGTTATACTAACACCAAAAAACTGGCAATAAGAGCATGGGAGGCCCATTCCGACAGTGGGCGCACCAGTACGATGTACCTCCATGGACGCATAGAGTGGTGCCCAGAGCAACAAATACCTAGGCAGCATATGTGGATTACATCCCATTTTTGTTCTCTTTAGCCACCTTTTTCCTATGTGAGGACAACAGACCAATCAACCTGGTCATTCTCTATTGCGTTGTCATGCCTTTCTACCCCTTTCACCCTTTTTCAACCAAGAGACATGAGACTCATTCCTTAGCTACTGATTTTCCCCTTTTCAACCTAGATGCGGGTTCAATGCCTTGTCTCTTCGACAATACTTTCTCCCTTCCTTTCCTTCTTCAACTCAGACATGGATTAGTCTGCATGAAGTAGGGTTTCCGTTAATAGTGCAAATTAAGGTTTTCGTCTTCGTGACCAGCAGAGCAAAGGATAGCAAATTGGGAAGAAGGTGGAGTGGAGAAAGATCCACATGCAGCGACGTGGAAGATGGGGCAGTAGAACAAGGGTATGGTTCAAAAAGAGGTAGCATACCTGAGGGTAGGCGGGAAGTGGCTTCGCTCGTGGTCGTCCTCCTCCGCACACACTATGACAGTGAGCTTGGGGACGGAGGCCATCCCATGCAGGTGCTAGGTCTGAGAGGACGACCTTGTCGTGAGTGCATGACCTTGCTTGCTGACGACGAGTGTGTAAACGATGCACATCCTTTTCTTCCTGGGCGGATCTGTGACCACCGGTGAGGAGGGAGAGAGAGGCCATCTTTTCTAGATATGCAGAGAGGGTGATAGTATGAGAAGCAAGTGGGCTGCCCTTAGCAAGCAAGTGCTGAAGCTCCAACCTATATATCTTTTTGGTACTAGTACTAGAGGTGGAGTAGTGGTAGAGTAGTTTATATTTTCTCTGCATACATTACCAGTTAGTCATGCTTCAAACTGAACGGCACGCCATTAAAAAATGAAGTCGAGAAATAATGCGGCACTTCGGGCCAACGTGGCTAGATCGCATTTTGCATGAGAAATGACACATCATGTTTCGTTGACATGTGGTCCCGTTCCAACATGTCAGTGAGACCACGACGAGTCCTTTTGTACAATTTCCAAAAAGACATCTATGTAGGCCGGGGCACCTCTTTGTGTAGCATGGCAACCGTCCACCGCCTCTTCCCATTTCCCTCTCGATTTGGAACTTCTGCCGCACGCTCTTCCTCCCTCCTCCATTTGCCTTCGCCCTTCCTTCTGTCATTGTTCGATTGTCTTCTCCATGGAGGGAACAAGCTGGAAACGACCCCGTTATTCTTGCCCCGATCTGAAAGATGATGTGGTAGAGGAACTCATTGATCGATGCAACGCCATCACCTCGGCTAGCATGGCAGGTTCATTCAAGACCATTCTTGACTCAACTAATAACATCATTACAAACAACCTAAGGGTATAGGTGCGGTTTGATCTCCCCTATCTTCTTCGCTGAAAGCCTGTTCGCATGGGCGCGGACGACGGAAGCCTCGCCTTTGCAAGTTGATGCTTCTTGATAATGATATGTGTGATGTTAAGATGCCATCACTTAAGGGTAAGGCCTGGGCTGGCGCAAATGGCGATTGGGTTTTTTATATTGGTTACAAATGCGAGTGGGAACTTGTGAATGTGTACACTCGTTAGCGGATTCCACTTCCAAAAATCTCAGAGTGCCCTGAGGTTGAGCACACAGATGATCTACGTACGTTCAAATACGATCATGGTGACTGTCGTCTAAAGAAGATAGCAATTTGTTGAGTTCCCAACCGCCCTTGGGATTACACGAACTATGAAGTTGTTGCTATCTTCGACAAGCTTGTTGCTGTCGTTACTGCTTCCACGGCTCGTCCATGGATATTGCTCAAAACTCAATTTCTGTACACGGATGAGTACTGTGATGCAATTGCATACGAGCGTCTTGTGTTTCCTACCACTACTCGTGGCACTGTTTTGGCATGGAGTCCTTATGGTTTGGTATGTTTGTCTTCAACCATAATAATTGTTTCATTCACATGCATGCGGGTTAGCAAGTTTCCCTTTACTAATTAACCTTCTTGTGTTTCCAAGGTCCTGTGAACATTCCACCACCTATACGTGAAAACATTTATAACCAAGGGGGAGATAACGATTGTGATGATCACGAGCATGAGGACGAGCAGAACCTATATACTCAGTGGTGCCTGGCAACTAATTCCAGTGGATCACCTCTTCTTGTCTCTATACAGTGCACTGCTATTGTTACTACTGAGGGAGCAGGTGTTGTCTCCCATGGTCGCCCTCTACAGACCTATTCCGACACTCGTTGCAGGGTATTCATGATGGATACTAGTGTGCTAGCGCCAACACCTTCTCCCTGGTTCAGTATTGATAGTCTCAGAGAAAACTCGCTCTTCCTTGGACAAAACTATCCAATGATGGTGAAAGGTGATCCAGCTGCTGTTGACACAACGTTACTACCATTTATGAGAAGCAACCGTATCTATACCTTGGACATTGTGGTGGTTCACGACCCTAGTCCTCATATATGCCGCTTCAGCCTGGATGACCAGTCCTGCGTTGCTCTCGATATTGACAATAGCTGGCCCTTCCCAAAGCACCTATGGTTCAAAGCAAGTGTTTCCAACACCGAGGATTGGTTGAGCTGAAGTTCAATTCATTGCTTGTTATTTGTTGTGTGATGAAAACTTTAGTATTTGTAGAATGTTTTGTTGGAAATAATCTATAATCCAACATGTATCCTTGTTGTCATTGTGTGTTGATGACTTGTTGTATGTAATGAATGGTACATTTGCAAATGCATGTCATAAACTCAATTTATGAATGGTTTTCAAGTCACTTCTTGGAGTGTGAGTACCGTAGTAGTATAGCCAACATCTAGTTATATGAAGTTGCCACATCACATAGAGCTAACCTAATACTGGAGTATGCTAGCCCTCGGCCGGCGCACCGCTTCAAATGACGGACAAAGTGAGAGGCCGCGTCCACCCTTACCCCCTTGACCGTGTATGTCCGGCTTTGAGGACAACATTATCCTTGACGGTGTACGTCACCTTGTGTCCAAATCTGAGATGCCACGTGTACCAGATAAATGTCTCCAAGTTCGACCACCGTGATGCTAGGTGCGAGCCGAGGAACACTGTTGGAGAGCCCCCTCATAATTTTCCTACATTGGTCGTTTGATTCATAGGATAGAATGCTATAGGATTTTTTCCCTATGTAATCATGTTTTAATTGGCAATCTAGCATCCGCTCCAACTTTTTTTTCACTTCCTTTGTTCCTACGAAGAGAGTACTTGCTCTAAATGATGTGCCGATGCAAGAGCCACCTATATTAATTAACCACGCTCTAAAAAGGTGGAACAACTTTGGATATAGTATACTACTATAGTACTAGGTAAGTAGGTGACCTTGCGCTTGGCTCTTCTCCTTTTCCGAAAGTCGAACAATCTGACACCAAATGAACTGTTGCATTTCCACCGCTGGTAAGGAAAAGTTTCTCCTCATGCTGCAAGCCACCGCGCACACGTTGGCAAGGGAGAAGGCATAGTAAGCAAGCTTCTCATCAAGTTGACGGGACACATCAAAGTTGTTTAGTACTCTCTTCAAAAATGGCCGACCATGTCCATGGCTACCATCTCGTGCTCCGTCATTGAGTACGTGCACTATTCACGTGCCATCGAGGAGAAAAAATATTGCATAGTACTAGGTGCCATCGAAGTGCATGACTCACTTACGCATTGCATATCTCCATTTTATTGCATGATACATCCACCTTGATGCTAGATATCCCGCGTGTTGGCAAAAGGATGAACAAAGCTCACATCTTAAACAAAAGAGTGGAAGAACATAGATTCCCAACGACCAAGGAGCAACAAACCTCACGATGGAGCGTCTGCACTCATAATATTTTATATTATTCAGCAATATAAAATCAACCAAATCTCTCCATGTTCCTATAGCATTCTATAGTATGAGAAGAACTTTGAATGTAAGCCATTGATTCACTCTATCCAATGGTCATAGTTGGAAAATCCAAACAAAACCAAGCATTGGATCAACTCTTTTAGCACTCAGATTGTTGCCACCTGCCCACCTTAGCCCACCTATACATCTGCTCATGTGTGATGACCACAGGAGTTATCCGCTCAGATTGTATGTTAAAAAAATCGTGCAAACACGGCCGATTATACGGTGAGTAGGTGACCATGTGCTTGGCTCTTCGCCTCTTCCGGAATATGAACAATATGATGATGGTAGTACTACAGTATATATGTACTTCTGGCAATCTGACACGGAATGACTGCTGCATGTCCACCGCTTGTACTATAAAGCCCATTATAATTGTAAGCAGAAGCTTCTCCTCATGTTGCAAGCAACCGCACGCGCGTGGGTGAGGGAGAGGGCGTAGCAAGAAAGCTTCTCACCGTTCTGCGAGTTGATGGGACACATCAAAGTTACTTATTTAGTCCCATGGCTACCACCCCATGCTCCGTCTACATATATGATTCACGTGCCATGGAGGAGAAAAACTATTGCATAGTACGTGCCATGGAAGTGCACGACTCCCTTACGAACTTCTTATCTCCATTTTCTTGCATGACACGTGCACCTTGATCCCGCGTGTTGCAAAAGGATGAACAACGCTCACGTAAAAACGAGAGTGGAAGAACACAGATTCTCGATGACTGAGAAGGAGCAAGGAACCTCGCGGAGGAGCATCTGCACTCATAATATTTTATATTATTCGGCAAATAAAATCAACCAAATATCTCGTCTAGCTGGTTCGTGCGTTTCCCCTTTTTTTGCTGCCTGCCCACCTACAGAACGGCCTCACGATGCCAATTCCTCTCCAAACACCTAGGGAGGCGGTTGAACCGAACAAGTATAACTTGTTTTTAGTGGGTACATTGATGTGGCATCGAAAGGGTGTGATAGCTGTCTCTGGCAAAATAATTGACTACCACATTGGCATACATGAGCATGGGGCCCACTTGTTAGTGTGCTGGACCGAGGGAGGAACGCAAGACAAAATGGAGCGTGGCAGAAGGGTGCGAATCGCTTGGTTCACGTGTTATGACCACTTGAGCAATCCACTCAGATTATATTACGTTAAAAAATCCGTGCAAACACGGACGATTATATAGTGAGTAGGTGACCGTGCGCTTGGCTCTTCGCCTCTTCCGGAAGTCGAACAATGATGATGGTACTACAATATACTCCTACTTCTCGCAATCTGACACCGAATGAACTACTGCACGTCCACCGCCTGTATGAAGCATACTATCTGTCGGTGTACTAGAATAGGGGTACCCTAGTACCCCGAACTTGTGCACGGGCAGTTGCAGCACCCCGCGGCAAAGGCTTGCCGGGCGAACGCCAAGATCCCCCAAGGTTCCCTTGGGGCCATCCAGGAACAAAGTATTTAAGCTAAGGAGACAAGACCCCGGCAAGAGGAGCTTGCCGGGAAGGCCAACCAAGGCACTCCAAGGAAATTGCCGCGACGCACCACGCGCTCCGGCAAGGCAGCAAGGCCCCAACAAGAGGAGCTTGCCGGGAAGACTAAACAAGGTACACCGAGGCCCGGTGAGCGACGAGCTTCTGGACCCGGCAAGATATCAACAGCGGCAAGGCGCTTGCCGCGGCAGGCGGCCACTCTGCGACCACGCTCCAGTGCATCCACCAATGTGTCGCTCTGGGGGCCTCTCCGGGCGCGCGTGGCGGGAGGCTGTGCAGCAAGCGGTGCGCAGTGGCATGCGAAGCTGACAAGATCACCATCATGGCGAACGGTGGCGCCCCTAACGGTCCTTTTCTGCACTGTTCGGGCGACTCAGACGGGCATTTAATGCCCTTGTCCCCTGCCGTCAGGGTGTGGTAGGGTGCACTGTACAAGCAACTGTATCAACTACCTCGCTTTTTACGTTTTTACCCTCCTCTGCGTTGCCACCTGTCGGTGACCCCTTTAGCATATAAAAGGAGGCCCATGCGCAACGTAAGGGGGGTTCAGCTCATGGGTTCGGCTCATAGGTTCGGAGCCTCAGACAGTTTGCTTCGATCCATCCGTAGCCCAGAGAACATCACACTCTCGCTTTGGAGAGCAAGAACACCGGATAATACAACCAGACAAGCAACAGTAGGAGTGTTATCTCTCCGGAGAGCTCCGAAGCTGGGTAAACTGCTCGTGTGCCTCGCCTCGATCTGCTCTTCGTGCGATCTCCGCCCCCCGCCGAACCGAAAGGGGTCCGGTCCGCCGGCCCCATAGGTGTTCGTGGATCAGTTCTCCCCGACATCTTTGGCGCGCCAGGTAGGGGGCGTCGAGATTGTGTGAACCTGATCCGGTGTTCACACGAGCTAGATCTTCATTCCCTTCATCAACATGCCACCGAAGAAGAAGACTTCGGCGGCAGCCGCTCCGTCCACGTCGTTTCCGCCACCGTTGGAGCAAACGGGTGGTGGAGTGGACGCCGGCAGAAGAACAACCATCGATGAGGGTGCTCACAGTGCTGCCAAGTCCAAGGACAAGGCTGCACAAACCTCGGCGACTGTACATGTTCCGCGCCACTCTCAGGAAGCGCAAGATCAACAGCACCATGGCGCTCGCAACACCATGTGCATGTTAGACCAAGGCCAAGCTGGTGGATCTCGGGGCGCTCAATACCAGCATGCACGCCAGCATGCTGGCACGAGCGGGGCACGGTCGCCTGGACGGGATACTGCTCCTTCTAACATAGTTAGAAGTTCGAGCACGTCCCGCTCCTCGCGCCGTCCGCCACTGCCACCCACCACTCCAGCAGAAGCTTCGGCGCGATCTCAACTTCTCTTAGATTACCCTCCAATGTCGGACAAGATCGACGAATGGAGGGCCACCATTCAGAGTCTCATCGGCTACGCCAACGGGAAATGGAGACTTTGATAGCATCAGATCTTCATGGCAGAAGAAGATGAAGAAAAAACCGCATTTATCACCCCGTGTGGCACATACTGCTTCGAACGGATGCCTTTCGGTTTGAAGAATGCTGGTTCGACATTTGCAAGGGTAGTCCACCATGCTTTTGAGCCACAAATACACAAAAACGTGGAAGCTTACAGGGATGACATAGTGGTCAAGAGCAAGAACAAGGCGACCTTGATTCAAGATTTAGACAAAACATTTGCAAACCTGCGCAAAATCAACCTCAAGCTTAACCCCGAGAAGTGCGTGTTTGGAGTCCCTTCCGGCAAGCTTCTCGGGTTCTTCGTGTCTTAGCGGGGAATTGAAGCCAATCCCGACAAGATCAAAGCCATTGAGCAGATCGAAGCACCAAAGCGCGTCAAGGATGTACGAAGGCTTGCCGGTTGCGTGGCTGCTCTCAGTAGGTTTACCTCTAGATCTGCCGAGCGTGCCCTGCCATTTTTCAAAATTTTGAAAAAGGAAGGTCCAATGAAATGGACTCCGGAAGCGGAGGCTGCGCTGCAGGACTTGAAGAGATACCTGTCCTCCACTCCAACACTTGTCGCACCTAAGCCACAAGAGAAGTTGCTGCTGTATATAGCGGCAACCAATCAAGTGGTTAGTGCTACGTTAGGGGCGGAGAGGGAGGCGGATGATGAGCCAGCAACCACGGCAGGCCCATCCGATGACAAGCAGGGGGCTTCGCCGATAAGCTCTGGTCCCGACAAACATGAGTTTGCGTAGGAGCATGATAAGATGCCAAGAAGAATGGTGCAGCGCCCAGTTTACTTTGTCAGTTCTCTTCTGCAGGGGGCTAGATCAAGGTACTCTGGTGTGCAGAAGTTGCTTTTCGGCCTCCTCATGGCCTCGAGAAAGCTGTGCCATTACTTCCAAGCACATGAGATCACAATCATCACTCTCTTTCCGCTGAAGAGGATACTGCAAAATCCAGAAGCAACAGGCAGGATTGTTGAGTGGGCGCTGGAACTGTCAAGCTTTGGCCTCAAGTTTGAGAGCACCTCAACTATCCAAAGCAGGGCATTGGCAGAGTTCATAGCAGAGTGGACGCCAACCCTAGATGAAGAAATTCCACAAACGAGCATCCCCGTCAAAGAAGCAAGCAAAGAGTGGCTGATGTACTTTGAGGGTGCCTTCTCGCTGCAAGGCGCCGGTGCAGGCGTGCTGCTAGTCGCACGCACCAGAGAGCACCTCAAGTACGTAGTCCAGATGCACTTTCTCAAAGAGCAAGCAACCAACAATACTGCAGAGTATGAAGGATTACTTGCCGGTCTTAGAATCGCAGCAGAACTTGGGATTAAGAAGCTCATTGTCAGGGGTGACTCACAGCTTGTCTTCCGACAAGTGAAAAAGAACTACCAGAGTCCGTTGATGGAAGCATATGTTGATGAAGTGAGGAAGCTAGAAGAGCACTTTGACGGCCTACAAATGGAGCATATCCCAAGAGCTCAGAATGATATTGCTGATGGCCTGTCAAAGTGCGCCGCACTAAAGTTACCTGTGGAACCAGGGATCTTTGTGCTTAAGTTGACTCAACCATCCATAACACCATCAACTGGACAAAGCAAAAAGAGGAAGTTGGTTTCTGGCGACTACTTTCCGGCAGAGCTCCCCGAAGTCGCCGCCAAGAAAGTCCCCAAGATCAACACCAAGGATGCTGAGGGGCAGTCTGCTCCGGCAAGCCTTATGGTTTGTTCCGTTGAAGCAGACGCGCCCGACAAGTTTTGCTCCGGCAAGCTTGCCGGGGAACATCAGGCTCCGGCAGGGCCGCAAATCCTTGCCGTAGAAGCAGATGTTCCCACAGCAGCAGATGCGCCTTTAGTCCTTGTTGTCGAGCCACAAGCTCCAGCATGGGCACAGCAGATTGTCCATTTCCTTCAGACGGGAGAACTTCCCGAAGAGCAAGAAGAAGTGGAAAGAGTAGCCCGGCAGTCAAGTATGTACCAGTTTGTCGATAGCATACTGTACAGAAGAAGACTCAACGGTGTGAAATTGAAGTGTATTCGCCGGGAAGATGGACAAAAGCTGTTGGCAGAGATACATGGAGGCATATGTGGCCACCACATAGGCGCAAGAGCACTTGCCGGCAAAGCTTTCCGGCAAGGTTTCTTTTGGCCGACAGCCCTCCAGGATGCAACTGCACAAGTAACCAAGTGTGAAGCGTGCCAGTTCCACTCCAAACAGATACATCAGCCAGCTCAAGCTCTCCAGACTATCCCTTTATCCTGGCCATTTTCGGTCTGGGGGCTCGATATCCTCGGCCCCTTCCCCCGAGCCGTCGGGGGCTTTGAGTACTTGTACGTCGCAATCGACAAGTTCACAAAGTGGCCGGAAGTGCAGCCAGTGAGGAAGGTGACAGCACAGTCAGCAATCAAGTTCTTCAGGTCGATTGTTTGCCATTTCAGGATTCCCAACAGGATCATCACCGACAACGGCACGCAATTCACGAGCCGCACCTTCATGCAGTACGTCCAAGACCTTGGCGTCAAGGTCTGCTTCGCTTCTGTTGCTCAACCGAGAAGCAACAGTCAAGCAGAGAGGGCAAATGCTGAAGTGCTGCGCGGGCTCAAGACCAGAACTTTCGACAGGCTGCACAGGTGCGGAAGAAACTGGATCGAGGAGCTGCCAGTGGTTCTTTGGTCGATCAAAACGACGCCAAATCGAGCCACTGGCCAGACACCTTTCGCTCTAGTCTATGGAGCAGAGGCAGTTCTCCCCACGGAACTCGTATACGGATCGCCTCGAGTGCTTGCTTATGATGAGCTCGAGCAAGAACAGCTGCGGCAAGACGACACGCTGCTCCTTGAGGAAGATCGTCTTCAGGCTGCTGTACGAGCTGCTCGATACTAGCAAGCTTTGCGCCGCTATCATAGCCGCAAAGTTAAAGCCAGAAGCTTCGAGGAAGGCGACCTTGTTCTTCGGCGCGTTCAGTCCGCCAAGAATTCCAACAAGTTGATGCCGAAGTGGGAAGGCCCTTATCGGGTGAGACGAGTCACAAGGCCTGGCGCTGTCTGCCTTGAGACCGAGGATGGCATTCCAGTGAGCAACTCCTGGAACATAGAACATCTTCGTAAGTTTTTCCCATAAGGCGCGGTTGCCGGTACCCATTCCGGCAACCACCTTTTGTACAAGTCTTGCCGCTGTTGCATGTAATCCTTTGTACAAAGCCGGGCGCAGACCCCGTGCATAAGTAAAACCCCATGTGCTCCGCACAGCTTGTCCATCTCATGCGTTAGTTCCTTTCTTGCATGTGATTATCTGACACTTTGTGCAGCACTTACATCCGATAAGCAGTAACGAGCTGAAGAGCTCCATATTATTATTTTCTCTTCTTTCTTTTCCTTTTAAAGGAAAAGAAGGTTCTCTGGCACACAAGTTTGCCGGGGGGAAGGAGAAGATTGTGGTATGGGCCAGGCGTCATTCAAGCAAAGACTTGTCTTACCGGGAAGCAAATGACAGAAAAGCTAAGTTGCCAAAGTTTGAGCGATCACTTTTTTAAATTTTTGAGTTATCTTCCTCGAACGACCCTGCTTTGTATGGAAAACCTGTGCGTAGAGGAACCAACTCGTGGCTAGTTGCGCCCTTACTTTGTTTCGAGTCTGCTCAACAGCTTAAGCGTGCTGCATCTAGTCACGACAAGGTTTCTTGTTGGAAGCAGCGCCGCCAGCAGGCTGCTGAAGTTCCGCACTCAGCGCTCACGGCTCGGGCGCCTGCGCCGACAAGTTCCCTAGAAGCGTAGGGTGAAAACATACAAAGGAAGGAATCTAGTAGAGGAAATAACATTGCAATTG
This sequence comes from Triticum aestivum, assembly GCF_018294505.1. Lineage (NCBI taxonomy): Eukaryota > Viridiplantae > Streptophyta > Magnoliopsida > Poales > Poaceae > Triticum > Triticum aestivum. The sequence continues at coordinate 582,572,943 of NC_057810.1, forward strand.
ATAACAGAAATAAAGTTATATTACAAAGATAACTTGTCGCGGCTCTAATGGACTGTTTTCATGACATGACTAGCAGCGACAAGGGAAAAGAAGAAATGGGCGGCCTAATCTACGCGCCCGCCCTCAACTCGCTTGATCTCGCTCACCTTGTCCACAATAGGTGCGACAAGGACCTTGAGTGCGTCCAGATCGGCGTCAGGCGGCAAGGATCGGAGGACGTTGGTGAAGCTGAGGCCTGGATTGCGGAAGGCTACCTTCATCAGCACCTTCTGGAGAACCCCGGCGCAGATTTTGCGTGACTCGTCGGCCAGCTGCTTCGGGATCCTCTCCCGGAGCCGCTGGAGTGCCGTCACCACACCCTTAAAGAATAGGCTGAGCTTGGCGCTGGGTTGAAGGCTCTCGTCGGAAGCATACCCAAAGTCATCCATCCCCAGCTGCGCCAGCTCCTTGTTGATGACGGCGGCAGTGTTCACCAGGCCCTCGGTCCAGTGCTCCACCGTGTCTCTGAACGAGTTCTGGGTAACTACAATGCTCTCCAGCAGCGCCGTGTCAGCCTTGACCTTCTCCGCCAAGGTCTTCTCCCACTCCTTGGCGGCCTCCAGCGTCTGCGTCAGCGTGGCCAGCTTCAGCTCCAGGTCTGCTTTGGAATCCTTGGGGGCGCTGAGCTCCTTGCCCCTCTCAGCGAGAAGGCCTTGCAGCTCACCATGGGCGGCAGCATCCTTCTCGCGCTCACGCTTGAGCGCGGCAATCTCCTCGCCGCTCTTCCCAATATCGGCCTCCAGCCGCACCACCTTCTCCTCTAGCTCCTTATTGGCGGCCTCTGCAGTTGTTGCGGCGTCCTTTGCCTCCTTGAGCGCCCCGCCAAGTGCTCGCTCACGCTCGGCGAGCTCTTCCTCGTAGCTGTCGAGGTGGGCCTTCCGCTGCACTAGCTCACCTTCCCGCGCGGATTGCTTCTCGGCAGCAAGTCTTTGTTCCTCCTCAGCCTCGGCCTTCTCGAGAAGAAAGGCCGTGCGCTCCTCGTCGACTCGCTCCCGCTCCTGCGCCAGGGACCGAAGAGATTCTTGATTTTGTCCCCGGAGCTCCTCCGCGCGCTTCTCCATGTCAACTCCCGCCTTCGCGACAAGCGCTTCCCGGGAAGCCAGCTTGGCTTGCCGGGTGCGGTAGAGTGACAGCAGCTTCCGCAGCAGCTCCTCCTCCTCAGGCTCGCCACTGCTACTGCCGGGCGCGTCAACCAATGACAGTCCAGCAGAGGCGAGCACCTCCCCGTCAAAAGTCTCCCCCTCGACCGGCGCCCTGGAGCTCGATGCCCAGGGTAGCTTGATGAAGATGTTGTCACCGGCCTGCAAGTAGGCGCCGGGCTCGGGCTCCTCGGAGCCCGGCTCCGCAGAAGCGGCAGAGGGTTCAGCGGTCAGTGCAGCGCCCGGCGCTCCTGCGGCCTCAGGGTCATCATTGCGATCGCACGACCCCTTGCCGGCTTCCGCAGCAGTAGCCCCGGCGGCCTCCTCGCCGGCGGTCACATCAGCACCGGCGTCTTCCTCGCCGGCGCCCTCTGTCTCCATTGGCTCAGCCGAAGGTGGGTCTGAAGAACGAAGATGGGAGGAAAATCAATCAAAAAATCCAAGAAAGGAAAAACAAAAGAAGCAGAACCCAAGGGAAAGTTTTTGTGCAAGTGGATTACCTGCGCCAAGATCTTCAGTTGCGGCCTCGGTCGCCGCAGGATCAGCAGTGCTGTCCCTTGCCGGAGAGTCCTCCCTTGCCGGAGAGTGCTCCCTTGCCGGGGACTCCTCCCTTGGCGGCGCAGTCGAAGCAGGTGGCACTTCGGGACCGGCCTCCGGGCGCTCCTGATAAGGCTGCTCTGCTCCTGCACAAGTCAACAAGCAAGATATCAACAAAGGAAAAAGCACTCAAGCGCGCCCGATAGCAGAAGGCTAAACTATGAACTTACGCTGGGGGCTGCGCTGGGGGCTGCTCCGAGGGGTGATTGCCGGGTCCGTCAAGGTGGTCTCGGACCCACCTCCTGCCGACGCGATGGGGTCATCCTCGATGACGATCACCGCGGCCTTGGCCCTCTTCGCCGCTCTCTGGGCCAGTGTTCTGAAAAGAAAAGAGTCCAGATTGGAGCAAGTCAGATACAAGATATAAACAGCAAGATTGAAGGATTATAAGGGCACCAAAGAAACTCACTCTTCTTCCTCCTCGTCGGAGCTGAGCGCGGAAAGATCGAAGTCCAGCCCTCCTCCGGTGCAGCGAGGTGGAGGAGTAGGATCCCTTGCCCACTTGGCGGGGGCAGTGGCGGTGGCCCGGGAAGATCCCGCTCCAGTTGCCGCTGCTGCGTGAGGCGTTCCCGCGGCAACATTGCTTGCCGCGGTAGAGCGCGTCGCGCGGCTCGGTGGCTGTGGAGCCGGCTGCCGCCCTGCTACGTCCCCGGCCCTGCGAAGGCGCCTCCTTGGCGGGGCCGAGGGCTCCGCCTGTGGCAAGCTCTCTGAAGGCTCAGCCTCCTCCTCGCCGGACTCGCTCGACTCGGCTTCGGAACCAGCAGGCTCCTCCTCGCCCATGAACTCCGCGCGTTCGGCAAGGTTTGCCGCCTCTGCAGCCTCTGCCTCCTCCACAGTAAACCCAAACACACCCGCAGCAGCTGCGGCCGCAGCCTCTTCCGCCCTAGTAGCGATGAGCTGCAGCTCCTCGTCGGTGGTGTCACGGGTGAGGCTCTTCTGCTCGTCAGCACGGACCGGCAATTCCTCCAAGGTGTCGAAGAACGCTCGCACAACGTCGTCCGCAGGCTCTTGCCAAGTTGGGACGATGCCGTGTGAATCGCACAACGGCATCATGGCGCGGATCCGGTCAAGCGAAGAGTTATTGCACAAAGGAACTACGCCCCTCGGCAGTGTGAATGTGTGCTGGGGGTCGTGTTTGAATAATTCCAAGAGCATTGCATCCAACTCCAAGACAGTGAAGTTGTAGTTGAGGCCCGGTCGCAGCCTCATGATGTCCGCCAAATTCTTAAATTCCCAGGCGGGCCTCCTCCTCTCCTGCAGGGGGGCAATGCGGCGGCAGAGGAAATCTGCCCCGACAGCACCTACGGTGAGCCCGGCAAGCCTGAGGCGAAGAATCCTAGTGATGGCGATCTTCAGCCTCTCGTCTTCCGGGGCCACGTTGCTCCAGTCATTGCCGTGCACTATTGGAGTTTGGCGCACGGCGGTGAAGGGCTGCGGATCCTCCTCGACGATCCAACACCACTCCGCTCTCCACTCCTCCCACTTGCTGCGGAGCTCACCCTCCAAGTACGCATCCTTCTTGCCGACTCTCGAGATCCAAGCAATCCCTCCGGCAAGCGGCTCTCCTCTCTCTACCCGAGGCATGAAGTAATGGCGGAAAAGGGCTACACTAGGGTGGACTCCGACAAAGTTTTCGCACAAGTGTGCGAAAATTGCCATGGTCAGGACAACATTGGGGGTGAAGTCAAGGAGGCGGAAGCCATATGTGTTCATGATGTCGCAAAAGAACTCCGAGAAGGGCGGGCAGAGCCCACAATAGAAGAATAGTGGGAAGAACGGGTACCCATTTGGATCCGACTCCGAGGCAGCGGCCGGGAGTACCCTCGTGCGCGGATGCGCACGCGTCTCCGTCGCCCAAAAGAGGTAGAAGTACTCCCTCAGCTCCTGCACCCCGAGCTGGGGGGCGAAGATCGCCCGCTCCTTCCGCAGCGCCGCGAGCCGCTGCGCCTCGGCTGACTTCACGCCCTTTCCCTTGTCGGCTTTCGGGGCCATGGCGGAGGTGGTGGGGAAGGTCGACGGCATGGTGATGCTGGTGGCAATGGGGGGGGGGCAGAACGCTGCTCTCTCGGCTTCGAGAAGAAGGGGGGAGCGGCGGAGTTTTTGAAGAAGGAGTAGCAGCAACAAGCGAGGGAGAACGAACTGCCCCTATTTCCTCTGCTTATAAAGAGGGACGGGGCGGACGTTTCGGCCTTCCGCTTAAACAACCACCCACGATCTCTCCCACGATGCCGCATTCAACGCGTGCTGTTATGGGAGAGTGCGGTGGATACGGAACAAGATTTGGTGTGGCCCAGCCCGCATGTGCCCGTGCCCTGTCTTGGGCCTGGCCCAACAGCGCTCGGCACCGTGTCTGGCCCAGGCCCGGGGGCTCCTGTCGGTGTACTAGAATAGGGGTACCCTAGTACCCCGAACTTGTGCACGGGCAGTTGCAGCACCCCGCGGCAAAGGCTTGCCGGGCGAACGCCAAGATCCCCCAAGGTTCCCTTGGGGCCATCCAAGAACAAAGTATTTAAGCTAAGGAGACAAGACCCCGGCAAGATGAGCTTGCCGGGAAGGCCAACCAAGGCACTCCAAGGAACTTGCCGCGACGCGCCACGCGCTTCGGCAAGGCAGCAAGGCCCCGGCAAGAGGAGCTTGCCGGGAAGACTTAACAAGGTACACCGAGGCCCGGTGAGCGACGAGCTTCTGGACCCGGCAAGATATCAACAGCGGCAAGGCGCTTGCCGCGGTAGGCGGCCACTCTGCGACCACGCTCCAGCGCATCCACCAAAGTGTCGCTTTGGGGGCCTCTCCGGGCGCGCGTGGCGGGAGGCTGTGCAGCCAGCGATGCGCAGTGGCATGCGAAGCTAACAAGATCACCATTGTGGCGAACGGTGGCACCCCTAACGGTCCTTTTCTGCACTGTTCGGGCGACTCAGACGAGCATTTAATGCCCTTGTCCCCTGCCGTCAGGGTTAGGTAGGGTGCACTGTACAAGCAACTGTATCAACTACCTCGCTTTTTACGTTTTTACCCTCCTCTGCGTTGCCACCTGTCGGTGACCCCTTTAGCATATAAAAGGAGGCCCATGCGCAACGTAAGGGGGTTCGGCTCATGGGTTCGGCTCATAGGTTCGGAGCCTCAGACAGTTTGCTTCGATCCATTCGTAGCCCAGAGAACATCACACTCTCGCTTTGGAGAGCAAGAACACCAGATAATACAACCAGACAAGCAGCAGTAGGAGTGTTATCTCTCCGGAGAGCTCCGAAGCTGGGTAAACTGCTCGTGTGCCTCGCCTCGATCTGCTCTTCGTGCGATCTCTGCCCCCCGCCGAACCGAAAGGGGTCCGGTCCGCCGGCCCCATAGGTGTTTGTGGATCAGTTCTCCCCGACACTATCATAAACCAAAAGCTTCGCCTCGTCCTACGAGCCACCACACGCGCACGTGAGCGAGGGAGAGGTCGTACTAGTAGTAAGCAAAGCTTCTCCTTGTTTATTTCAAAAAAACTTCTCCTTGTTTGCGAGTTAACGGAACACATCAAAAGTAGTGTATTAGTCTCCAAAAAGGGTTGACCATGTCCATGGCTACCATTCCGTGCTCCGTCATTCAGTGCGTGCATGATTCATGTTCCATTGAGAAAATAATGTTGTGTACGTGCCATCGAATAGAATAACTTAATTTATAAAAAACGTGCCACCGCGTCATGATCAAACTTTGATTCGTCCACGCATGGTTCCCATGAACAACTACTACACTCGCCAAATTCTCTGGTGAGCTGCCTCTTCGTACAGAAATGAGCTCACTGTGTACCCCGCGTGAGTATTACGGAAAGATGCGAAGAGTACCTGCATCGGTGCCTGCACCTCTTCTCTTCATGCTCATATTCCTTTAAAACACGCCAGCCCAGTGTAGTTACATCATACATGGCCAACCCACGCTATCAACATATTTCTTGGCCTCCGTGCGACACCTAGCTCTAGTAATCCACCAGCCTATATCACTTCTCTCTCCTCATCTCTCTCCTAAAGTGCAGTGGGCTAGAGATTTTGTCGTCTATTGAGGTCGGTTAATCACATCTTAGCGACATGCCAAGAGCATTCTAAAAAAATTACTGTACTCTATTGTTATGCCAAGAAGAGGAAGTGCTTTAAACGATGGACCAAACGAGACATGTGTGTCGTGCCGTGAGTGGGTCCAGTTTCTCGTTTTGAACTTGTTTGGTGTAGTAGTAACACTTGGTTTTGACTATTGGTATAAGATTTTATATAGGGCCTAATGTTTTCTTCGAGGTTGCCTTTGACTATTGATAAGATTTTATGTAATTTGCAAATTATATCATTCGAAAATCCTTTCACGTTCCGTTTCAAAAAAGATCCTTTCACATACGAATTTGACGGTATGCTTTGAGCAACTTGCATGTCCTATACTGCTCCTGTTTGGATACTCTACTTAGCTAGAGGTTAGACCAACTCATGACTAACCCTGAACTAACTCTAGCCAAAGAGGTGTTTGGATGACAGGGTTAGTTTGACAATAAATGCACTTGATGCAGAGAGAAAAGTGATTTTTCAGTGGGTACCATGAGAACTATCTCCAATTAGCACCACTTGGCTAGCGGGATAGAGATCCAATTAGCACCTCTTGGGTGGGATAGTTTTTTTGGTGGGTTTGGTGCAACTTGCTCCAATTTCTCTACTCTTATAAAAAACAGAGTTGGTGATGATGGTGTGCCTACCATTCTGCAATATAGGTCGCCGATTTATATCTGACTGATAGGAAGGAAACAATGGCAATTTTGAAAAAAGATACCCACACCCCTCTCCACATTTGCAAATAAGGCCTTCCCTCGTTCATCCTTTTCTCCCATAAGATAAACTACTCATACAAATGCACCTTGATGTTCCATGCAATGCATGGCCATCTTGCTAGTAACCCTCATGTTTGGATACTTTAGGGCTATTTGAGCCCCAACTAGCTCAAACTAACTCTAACCCATGGATCCAAACAGAGCCAAAGTTAGTCTCGGAAAACGCATTAAGCCCTATATACATGGACAGATGAAGTACATGATACTAGCAAACGCTGACCAATAGTAGTAGTTCATTGGTTCGTTTCGATTTTTGATTCAGTTGCTGTGCTGCTACCATCTAATATCCGCATGTGGTTTTTTCTAGAATAAAAAAAGAGGTAGTACTTACTATGGGAAAGGTTAGGTGATGGTTGCTTCGCTCGAGCAACTTGTTACTCTAGGAATATTGGAGTAGCAGCGGATTCAACAAAGAGAGAAATGATGGTTGCTTCATCCGAGCAACTTACTGTGGCGAAGGTGGGGCTCTGTGATTTGACTTCTCACTAGTCATTATTACTGCAGCACAACGACCGGGGTGAATCTTCCTTGCAATTGTGCACTCAATATTGCTGCATGGCAGGTGGAGCCGGATGAAGGATGTCCCACATGTCGGTGAAACAAAGTTGAATTATTTCTGGCATTGCTATCAATCCTTCAGGATTTGTTTATATGTACGCATAATTTTCCAGCATGGGGCTAGTCATAGTGGGGAGTAACTTAGACTAGTAACATGCATATGTTACTACTCCCTGCTACCATCTATATAGGGTCTAATGCATTTTTCGAGGCTAACTTTGACCAAATGTTAGAGCAATAATATATGACATGCAAGTTACACAAAGCATTCTGTCAAATTCGTATGTGACAGGAGCTTCCAATGATATAATTTTCACATTAAACATCACATGCACTATTAATCTTATCAATAGTCAAAGGTGGTCTTGGAAAACACATTAGGCCCTATATAGATAGAAGGAGGGAGTAGTCTATGTTACTACCTTCATACTGGGTAGTAAACATATGGATGGTAACATGTAAGTCTTCATTAATTGAGATATAGACTCATTTTACCTCGGGGTGTGTTATGTTACAGTAACATATTATGTTACCACAAGCATCTCTTTCCTCATTAACTCCATGCCACATAAGCATTTTTTTCTTGGGATATGTTATGTTACTACTTAAGTTACTCCCACTATGGCTAGCCTAATGAAATTGTACTGTGATGCTATGAAGGTTTCAACTTAGGATTCATGTGTCCTCTTGCCTCAAGATTGTCTCGTTACAACATTCCATCATCAAATACAAATGAAACAACCATGGCTGCTAATGCATCTCAATGGTTTGTAGATCAGCGCCAATATTCACATCACAACTGAAGACAAAGTTGTGAGAAGGTGTACAAATAAAGAAAAATATATAATTGATCAATGTTGTTCGTACGCATGGCTCCATTTCCTGGGCACAGAGTTCATTGGTTGGAAGCTAGTTTCACCCAGCTCTGTAGCCAAAAAATAGGTGTACGGAGCAACATCACAATCCGATCATTTTGTGCAGCTCCACTAAAATCAATATGATCATCCCTGTTTGCAAAGATATTCAGTCACTGTGATTACAATAATAGTGGAACCAGATGATGAAACATAACACACACAAATAGAAGCCAATCACCTCTACGATCTCTCTTTAGGACTAACTACTTGTTGGAGAAGATTAGGAACGGAGTTGGATAAGGAGGATAGCAAAACCAATCTCCCTTTTTGCAGTCCCGCAGAAATGTAAAAACGTTGCCCGTGTGACATTTTGGCGGAACTGCACAAAACACTCTTAAGAAAAAAGTGATTTGTGCGGTTCACTGAAAGGTCGCAATAGCAACGAGGTGAAATGGATAGCCCTGTTTGCAAAAGGAGGTAGAAAGGAAACAATTACTGCCCAATAACACGAGTTGAAGACACATAAACCGACAAACAATAAGCATATTCCATGTAATAAGGGAAAGATAACTGCATGGTGGTTTTATCAAAAACGGTTTGAGAACGAGATTGAAAGATGGAAAGTATGCCAGCCAAGATACGTTTTTGTAAGTGCATCTAGTGCCACCCCTAGTTGGTTTTGGAGTATTGACGACAAACCTGGTTGAGGGACTAATGTGTTTGTTAGAATTGCAAGATAACATAGGTAGTAGTCCCTCATTGATTCGGTTTACCTACAGGAGATGACCCCTAAAAATGTGTGAACACATTGAAGACAATGGTGGTATGTGAAGATATTCACATTGAAGACTATGACATGAGAAGGCATTGAGCGAAGACTATGGAACGCAAAGACTTAGTTGTTTCGTTCTTTCCTTTTCTTCTTTGTTGAGTCATAGGAACCACCGCACTGTTAAGTGGGGTCCTAGTGAACAAAGTTAGAGTGACTAAAGTGATGCTCAAACAAATTCTATGTCTTTGAGCGAAGACAATGAGAGCAAATCTTATCCAGAGTCGGGTAAGTCAGCTTTACTTGTAGCCCAAGTCAAGCTGCCGCGTGCGTTTGAAATCTGACCGTTGCGACACGTGTCAGTTCCTTAGTGACCCAGGGTCATTTCGGACAAATCAGGTCGGGTTGCCCTGTGGCTATAAATAGCCCACCCCCTACACCATAAATTGGTGGCTGCTCAGAGTTAGATATGGCTTTTGTCGTTTGAGAGCAACCCACCTCCGAAGCCTTTGAGAGAGAGAATCCTTGCGAGGACAAAGCCGAAACCACCTAGAGCCTAGAGTGTGTTTGACATCACTGAAGTCTTTCTGTCCGCGTGATCGGAAGACTTATTACACTTGAGGACTGTGAATCCTCCAGCCGGTTAGGCGTCACGTTCTGAGCATCCAAGAGTCATTGTGGATTGCCGGTGAACGAAGTCTGTGAAGGTCTGGAAGTCTGCCTTGAAGACTTACCAGAGTGATCGGGCGGGGACTAGGTGTCCTTAGCTCAAGGGGAATAAGGTGAAGACGCGGTCTTCTGAGTTAAATCTCAGCCTCCCTAACCAGACGTACAGTTGTCACAGCAACTGGAACTGGTCGAACAAACCACTGTCTCCCTGAAGCTACTGGTTCTATCTCTCACTTCTCTTTACTTATCATTTGTCTTCATGAAGTCTTTGCCTGATTGCATAATATGTTTGACTTCACACTTTGACTACTTGTCCTGATTGGCTCCATATTATCTTCCACCCTGATCCTTACCACCTAGCTGCTGATAGTCTTCATGCTTTCACTTCATTGAATATTTGACTATGGCTTGTCTAGTGTAGTCTACCTTCTGCTGTATACAAATAGTGTTGTTTCTCCTATTTGTCTTTGAAACTCCCATGTTTTGAAGACTTTCATAAAAATTGCCTATTCACCCCCCTCTAGTCGATAACTAGCACTTTCAATTGGTATCAGAGCAAGGTACTCCCTTGTTCTGTGTGATTCAGTTTAACCACCTAGAGTTTTAGCTATGTCGACTACACGGATAATCAAGGTCTCCGCTGCATGTCCCATCTTTGATGGCACTGAATATCCCTACTGGAAGAATAGGATGCGCATGCATCTTAAAGCCAAGACTAGTGAAGGTGTCACCCCCGCTGATGTAAAGAAGTTCAGTCAACTGGACTCTACCGCCAAGAACATTATCTGTGGTCATCTGACCAAAGGGCGGTATGGCCGTGTGAGCGCTCTGGAAACGTCAAAGCTAGTCTGGGACTGGCTCTCCAAGGTCAATGAAGGCGTCTCAACACAGCGTGATCAACGAATCAGTACTCTTCGCAACCTCTTCAAGCGCTTCAAAAGACACGACAACGAGAACGTCCAGCTCACGTTTGATCGCCTCACCGATATTACCAATGAGCTCCATGCACTCGGTGCAACTGACATTACGAAGCATGAAATTGTGAAGACACTGCTGAGATCTCTTGACAGCTCATTTGACACCTTAGCCCTGATGATACAAGAACGCCCTAATTTCAAGACACTCGATCCGTCTGACATACTCGAGAGGCTCAACACACATGAGTACCAACTATCTGAGAAACGAGATATCTATGGCCCCAACTACGGCCGAACTCATGCCTTGAAGGCAAAGGCTGCGGCTTCCTCATCTGGAGAAGAATCTGACTGCAATTCTGATGATCCTGAAGATATTGGAAAGGAGCTTGCTATGCTTGTGAAGAAGTTCCAGAGATTCACAAGGAAGAAGAACTTCAGAAAGTCTTCCTGATCCAGCTCAAGGGACGATGAAGCTTCCACCTATGACAACAAGAAAAGAACCTGTCACAAGTGCAAGAAACTTGGCTACTACATCTCTGAATGTCCACAGTGGGACAATGAGAAGAACAAAAAGAAGAGCAAAGAATATGATTCTGATGACAAGAAGAAGAAGAAATCCTCAAAGTCTTCTTCCAAATCTTCCTCTAAGTCTTCATCACACAAGAAGAGCTCGTCAGGCAAAGCATGTTCTTTTGTTGGCAAGGAAATGGATTCAGAGGAGGAGTCTGCTTCTGAGGAGGAAGTGGTGGAGTCTGAGGAGGAGTCTGACTCTGGTGTCGCAAGTATGGCTCTAGCTACAGCCTACGTCGCCAAGTCCATCTTCAACCCTGAAGACAATGACTCCATCACCAACACTAATGACAAGAACGACTCACTCCCACCTACTGCTTCATGGCACGTGGTGACAAGGTAAACTCTTGCGATGATTACTTTCAAACATCAAGTGAAGATGACTCTGATGGTGATTCCAAACCCAGCTACAAAAAACTTGCTAAAATTGCAACTGAATAGCAGAATGCCATGGAACATATTCAAAAACTGTTAGACAAAAGCGATGATCTATTGGACATGGAAATGACTATGACTCAGTCCTTAATTGAAGACATAAAAAATCTTCATGTTAAGTACCAGGAACTTGAAGGTCGTCATGAAACCCTCTCAACATCTCATGAAAAGCTTTCCTATGATTATCTTCAAAGGAAGCAGGAACTTGAGAAATTGAGATCGGATCATGAAGATCTTCAAAAAGAGAATGAGTCACTTCGTGCTCAACAGATCAGTCCCGCTCAGGAAGGATTTGAACCACCATGTCTAATATGCATTGAGCGTGATAACATTGCCTCTGTTGCTGAATGTTCTACTGCTACTCCTATTGCAACACCTTCAACTACTGATGTGGTAACTAACCCCTCTATTGAGGATACCACCACTATTGCTAATGAGAATGCTAGGTTGAAGACACTGCTTGAAACAGGGATGTACAAAAGCCTCAAAGGGCATCAGATATTATGTGATGTCCTCAAAAAGCAGATTCTGAACCGAAACCCTAGAAAAGAGGGTGTTGGGTTCGAGAGGAAAATGAATGTTGACGGGTCGTACTGGAAGCCTGAGCAGTACCCCGAAACTACCTGGGTTGCTGCAAAGGAACCTCTAGCAGATCCATCCACCTTACTTGGTTTCACTTGCGCTAACCCTATTGTCATTGATGAATCCTTTGATGCAAACTATGAACTGTTTAAGAATCAGAATGGTGAAGTGTTTGCCAGGTATATTGGTACTAACTGCATGAATGGGTCACCTATGAAGAAGATATGGTACCCAAGAGTTGCCTTGAGAATCTTCATGTGAATGTCATCACGGCACCACCAATGAAGAAGACAAACCCCCTACCAAAGGCGTCATATGTTCCAAAAGCTTCATACGGACCAAGGACTCATCTGAGTCACCCTAACATCAATGTTTTGTAGGAAGATCATACTCAGACCCATGAATATGAGCGTGTTTCATTAAACTGCTATGTTCATAGAACCAATAACTTTTCTGCTTATTCATATGAGTATTATTCACCCCTGCAAGGCTATTTACTAGGGCTCAAAAGCCAAAATTCTCAGATGTTGCACTTAGACTCATTGCTTCTAAGCCACCCCTGAAGATGTGGGTGGTTAAGAAAACTTAACTCTGTTTTTGCAAGGAAGGTCTCCAGCCGGAAATCAAAAGCATCTGAAGCTAATGCTGGAGACCTTAAAAATCTTGTTGGGCGCAAGATAAAATGCCTAAATAGTCTTACTATGTATTCTATTCCAGATTTTCTTGATACTCATCCTGTCTATCCTAACCAAGACCTAAATTTCCATGTTCCACTTGCCCGTTAAATGTTTCTGCTTCACAACTCGCTTGGTGAACCCTATCCCCCAAACTGCACTGTAGGCTACGACACCTCGTGCTTCTGAATCGATTATGGACAGTGGATGCACTAATCACATGACTGGAGATCGAAGTCTTCTAATGGATTCAACGATGCGTCCATCAGACAAAAGCCACATCACATTTGCTGACACTGGTAAAAGCAAAGTATTGGGTCTAGGTAGAGTTGCAATATCAAGGGATCGGCACATGGATAAAGTGATGCTTGTAGAATCCCTTGGGTTCAACTTAATGTCTTTATCAATGCTTTGTGACTTAAACATGATTGTGCTATTTGGAAAATATCGCTGCCTTGTACTGATGGAATCTAACAAGTCTCTAGTCTTTAAAGGATATCGAAAAGGTGATCTGTATATGGTAGATTCCTCAGCAGGTCCACAGATGGACGTATGTCTTCTAGAAAAAGCTTTAGAATGCTGGCTTTGGCATCGAAGGCTAGGACATGCTGGCATGAGGAACTTGCACACTCTCGCGAAGAAGAAGCATGTTGTGGGCATCGAAGGCGTCAAGTTCAAGAAGGATCATTTGTGTGGCGCCTGCGAAGCCGGGAAGATGACAAGAGCCAAGCATTCCTCGAAGACAATCATGACCACGTGGTTGTTCAAGAAGCGACAACAGCACTGAGTTCAAGAACACCGGCCTCGACCTCTACCTGGATACCATGGGTATCACTCATGAGTTCTCTGATCCATACACACCTCAGCAGAATGGCGTCGCCGAGCGCAAGAAAAGAACTCTTATTGAGATGGCCCGAACGATGCTTGATGAGTACAAGACTCCACGGAAGTTTTGGCCTGAAGTCATTGATACTTTTTGTCACACCATCAACCGCGTTTATCTTCACAAGCTTTTGAAGAAAACATCCTATGAGCTCCTAACTGGTAAGAAACCAAATGTAAGCTACTTCAGAGTATTTGGTGCTAGGTGCTGGATCAATGATCCTCATCACACTTCAAAATTTGCACCGAAAGCACATGAAGGTTTCATGCTTGGTTACGGAAAGGATTCGCACTCCTACAGAATCTTCGACCTCTTTCACTATAAAGTGGTTGAAACTGTGGATGTGCGGTTCGATGAGACTAACGGCTCGCAAAGAGAGCACCTGCCAAATGTGCTAGATGAGTTATCCCCTAGCGAGTCAATTAAGAAAATGGGAACTGGCGAAATCATACCTTCTGAGAATCAGGCTGAAGAAGAACTGATTGTTTCTACACCTGATCAACCTGAAGACAATGCTCAACCTGAAGATAATCCTTCAAATAATGACATCGATCAGAATGAACAAAATCTTCGTCCTACTCACCCTCGTGTTGCAAATGAAGTACAGATTGAGAAGATGATCGATAGCCTCAATGTACCTGGTCCACTCACTCGTTCAAGAGCCACACAAAGAGCAACACAACTCACCAATTTCTGTGGACACTTTGCATTCGTCTCAATCCAGAACCCAAGAAAGTGACCGAAGCCTTTATGGAACCTGAATGGATTTAAGCAATGCAAGAAGAGCTTCAACAATTTGAGTTGAACAATGTGTGGGAACTGGTCAAGTGTCCTGATCCTCGGAAGCACAATATCATTGGCACCAAATGGATATATCGCGACAAGCAAGATGAACATGGTCAAGTGGTCAAAAACAAAGCTCGTCTAGTTGCTCAAGGCTACACTCAAGTGGAAGGGATAGACTTTGATGAAACTTTTGCTCCTGTGGCAAGGCTTGAAGCCATTCACATACTGCTAGCCTATGCAAATCATCACAACATTCTCCTTTATCAAATGGATGTGAAGAGTGCTTTTCTCAATGGAAAGATAGAAGAAGAAGTATATGTTGCACAACCTCCTAGCTTTGAAGATCCAAAACATCATGATATGGTGTACAAGCTCAACAAGGCACTGTATGGCCTCAAACAAGCCTCTCGCGCTTGGTATGATACACTCAAAGACTTCCTAAAGATCAAAGGCTTCAAACCTGGTTCACTGGATCCTACCCTTTTCACGAAGACATATGACGGTGAACTATTTGTGTGCCAAGTATATGTGGATGACATATTCTTCGGCTGCACCAACAAGAAATACAGTGATGAGTTTGGTCATATGATGCAAGAGCAATATCAGATGTCCATGATGGGTGAACTAAAGTTCTTTCTGGGTCTCCAAATCTGTCACCAATGCAACAACATCTTCATTTCTCAAGAAAAATATCTCAAAGATTTCCTGAAGAAGTTTCGAATACAAGACTGCAAAGGATACACGACGCCAATGCCAACCAAAAGTCATCTGGGTCCCGACGACAATGGTAAAGAATTCGACCAAAAGGTATACCGCTCCATGATTGGTTCTTTGCTTTATTTATGTGCATCTAGGCCAGATATAATGCTTAGTGTTTGCATGTGTGCCCGATTCCAAGCGGCACCAAAGGAATCGTATCACTTAGCTGTGAAGCGAATACTTCGATATTTGGCTTACACCCCAACACTAGGATTATGGTATCCAAAGGGCTCAAAGTTTGATCTAGTTGGATTCTCAGATGTTGATTATGCTGGTGACAAGGTTGATCACAAGTCCACATCATGCACATGTCACTTTCTGGGATGACACTTGTCTGTTGGTCTTCAAAGAAGCAGAACTGTGTATCTCTCTCCACTGTTGAATCCGAATACATTGTTGCTAGATCTTGCTGTGCTCAGCTTCTCTAGATGAAGCAAACTCTCAAGGACTATGGTATACACCTGAAGAATGTGCCTCTTTACTGTGACAATGAGAGTGCCATCAAGATTGCCAACAATCCAGTTCAGCACTCGAAGACAAAGCATATTGAGATTCGTCATCACTTCCTTATAGATCATGTTATGAAGGAAGACATTGATATCATCCATGTCAACACTAAAGAGCAACTGGCTGATATCTTCACAAAGCCCTTGGACGAGAAAAGGTTTTGCAAGTTGCGGTATGAGCTAAATATCTTGGAATCCTCAAATGTCCTGTGAATGGGACACACATCCTAACACTTATGCATTTTGATGACTTAGATGTGCAACACACGACGTAATGTATATCTTCAATCAATGAAGACATACACTCCAAGTGTGAATACATTAATGTGGAATTTGACTTCGGAGTGCCACGATAATAGTGCGCCGTGTCTGGGTCTAATAGTTCCTATACGGTGGGTAACGCCACCACCAAACTTTTGTTTGGGGTGCTTCTCTTGGCGTCGTGTTTGCATAGTCTTCATAACTGAGTTGTCTTTATTTCTAACTTATACTCAAATTTATCTTCATATGATTGATTTGGCCTTAAACTAGTTGCATACTACTTGTGTTCTGTCCTCCACAGCATTCAATTATAGTTATGACTTCGTGTTGAATCTTTTGATCTAAGTGAATGTGATCGGACCCTAACCTATCTATGCTTCTACCTCAACTCTATCTGTCCAAATCATATGCATTCTATTGAAAACTGTCGATTGTCTTCACTGAACCTTGTCAGCTGAAGCCAACCTGACAAACATTTATGTCCGTTTTAAATGCGCTATCTTTATTACCGGAAATCCAAAAAATTCGGAACGACCGCCCCGACAATCCAGGCGTGCGTGGGAACATGGAACAACTACCCGGGAGTTGCATGCACGCCACGTGTCATTCAAATGCGAATCGCCATGGGCACCTGCGTAATTACACTGTGATGTCCCTTTCCTTATAAATGCACATCCCATCGCGGTCAAAAATTTTCTTCCACCTCGCCACCTCTCGAAAACCCTAGCGCCACCGCTAGCACTCGACGATGTCGGCGACGAAGCGCTTAGCTGCCGCGACTTCTCCGACGCCGTCCTCATGCCGGCTGTGGACCTCATCTTCTCCACTGTCGCCATAGCTGTCTCTCGTCGCCAAGTTAGGGCACGAGAGATTGAACTGCTCGGCCTCAACTTTCCCTCCGTCTAGCAGTTCATCCTGTGGTAACTAAAACTCTCTTTTTACTGTTTTTTTATCCAATAGATTCATCCTTCCTTACCAAAAGTAGTTTCTACAACTCCAAAGTTGAATCTATCACACTCTGCATCTCATAATGTGCCTAGGATGTTCACTTATGCTTCATTACAAGTTAGATTCCTCACTTGTACTTATTTCTGGATTGGTACAACTCTAGAACCAACTCATATCAACTAAGTGAATATCTTCGCATTATGAGGTCAATGTCTTCAAACTGATTTATCTTCAAAATCATCTAAGAATGCATATGACCTCTTCCCCACCCTCGCATCTCTAATGCTGTCACAGGTACATGTCCATGGGAG
The DNA here is from genome assembly GCF_018294505.1 of Triticum aestivum. NCBI lineage: Eukaryota > Viridiplantae > Streptophyta > Magnoliopsida > Poales > Poaceae > Triticum > Triticum aestivum. The sequence continues at coordinate 582,590,049 of NC_057810.1, forward strand.
AATCCCTTGGTTCTCATAGTCTGCATTCATTTGCAGAATTCTTGCAGAGTCACATCAATTCACCTGAAGCAAGTTCTTGTCTGGCTAGCCGCAAGAAGCCATTGCACGTTCTGAAACCCTTCAGCTTAAACTTCATGACAACTAAAAAGTCAGCATGAAAGGGACGCAGACAGCACCGTGGTAACACTTCAAAGGATTTGCCTCCTGATTTGCACGAGATGTACAAAACTGATCCTGAGGAAACCTATACTGGTCGCAAGAATCGAATCCAGTGGATTCGAAGATATTGGGCTGAAGAATGGTTCAAATACAGCTTCGTCACTAAAGAATATGCAGAGAAAAATGCCATCAAGGCACCCTGGGGAGATATTGTGTACAAAAATCTTCAACCCTAGTCTCTTTCCGAAGCCATCCAACAGGAATTCTATCCTTGCATGGTTCGCGGACCAGAGCCAGAGAATGCTGACCCTTCTTCTCTACTATGGTGTCGCGAAGATCATCTCTTTAAGAGCAATTACCAGTTCACCAAAGACTCGGCTGCTAAGAACAAGAAGGCTCTAGGGCTCGACTTCAACCCTGGTCCTTCCTCACCTCGGGATGATGGCACCCGCGAAGCCAATGAGAATAGGATCGGTCCCTTCTACAACTTTGAAGGCCTCCTCGCTCACATAACTGTACAAGGTGCCAAGGTGGATCATTCTGATGATGATGCTGACACAGATGAAGCTCCTGCTCCTACTTCAAAGCCGCAGAAGCAAAAGAAGGCTAAACCTTCAGAACCCTCTGCTGCACCAAAGGCTTCACGAGTGAAGCCATTGGCACCTGCCCCTCCTGCTCCAAGCAACACCTCCGAAGATCAATCTCGTGTCTCCAAACGGACCGAGAAGCCTTAGAAGAAAACTGCTCCGAGGACAAGTCAAGCACTGACACCAGCAGCCGTTCTGAGGAACGAATCTGAAGTCATTGATTTGACTTCAGATGAAGAATTTGGTGAGGATGCCCTTGAGCAGCTGATCAAGAGCAAGCAAGAGGCGGAGAATTTCAATGATCTGCCCCTCTTTGATGTGAATATCTTGCACAATTTCATTGATGAATGGTTCGACAATCAAGATCTCAGCTTTGATGATCTTCAACTCCCCATTGGCATCAGCATCGCCTTCCAAGGCGCAATTGCTCCTGAGCTAGCTCTGGCCCAGCGAATTGTTGAACTGAAACACAAGATTGATTTTGAGAAGGAACAGTTCAAGAAGCATGTGGCCAAGCTGAGTGTGGCTGATGTCCAAAAATTCAAGGTGATGCTGAATGACCTTAAAGAAGCCTTTCGCAAGAAGCGTGAAGAAGCCAAAGGCTCAAGAGAATGCATGAAGATTCTTGCTGCCAAATGTGTTCAGGCATACAACGAAGCTGAAAAGCGCAAGGCACTTGGGCGTCCTGGTATTGACCCCAAGATGGCTGCCAAGCAAAAGAAGAAGTCTACTGTGGCCCCTACTGAAGCTCCAAGGCGGGAAGAACCTCACATTGTCTTCCCTGCCAGAATGACAGGCTCAAAGCCTAAGGTCCCCACACCAGCTTCAGAACAGAAGAAACCAAGGCAGCTGAAGCCGAAGCAAGAAAAAGAAAGATCAAGCGCACTACTGATGATGCACCACCCCCAAAGAAGAGAAAGACCAAGAAGAAAGATCGGGCTGCTTCCAGAGAGCCCCTAGTTATTGAACCAATTGCTTATGCTCCCCCTCCATCCGACAATCAAGAGCGTCAGTTGATTGTTCATGAGCCTGCTTCCACAGAGGCTCCTGAAGAACAAGAAGTTCCAGTCGTCGATCCTATCACGACTGAAGACATTGGTCCCCAAGACAATGTAGAAGATGATGGAGTCCTTCCTTACATTCAGAACCCCACAGTATCATCGCCAGTTCTCACGAACAACAAACTCATTAGTATTGGTCATCCTTTGACGGCAATCACACAGGATGCTTCATGGGCTGATCGCCCCCAACCAGATACCCCAGTTCAAGACTCCCCAAGTACACCGCATCCTACACCAACGCAAGGTACCAGTCCAATTGTCAATGATGACAATTACACGGAGAACACACCATCACCGAAGACGTCACCCGTGCTTAAACGGCTTCGCAAAGGCCTGAGGCCTTCGGTCTCCATGACGACTATCACGGAAGAGGATTCACACCAATCCAGCTCAGTGGCACGTCAAGTGTTTCCTGAAGACAATCCTTATGTGACGGTTCCTGTGCCTGAAGCTAATGCTTCTGAAGAGATTCCGGCTGCAGCAGCCGATGAAAGACAAGAAGAACATGTTGCCACACCCCCCATAAATCAAGAAGTTGTTCTCGAGGAGAACGTATCTATGCCCGACCCTCCAGCTACACAAATGGAGGTTGAGAATACTGAGGCAGCCACCAACAACGCCACTGAAGCCAATGACGTTGTCATGGAAGCCAACGTGGCGCCTCAAGTCAATACAGTGAATGAAGCCAATGCTGCACCTGCATCCAATGTGCAGCCTGAAGCCAATGCAAATGCCACTGCTCTTGTTCCGCCTCCAAGGCCACACACAATTGAGCATGCATTTTATCAAGGTGAACTTGTTCCTGTTAGATGGCCAATTCTGTTTCCTCCTCCTGCTCCTGGACCACAATTTGACTACCATATGGAGCATAGGCCTTAGGTTCAGAAGCCAAAACCAAGACTACCAAGGTTCCCTGGTACTGCATCAGCACTAGGCTCCTTCAATATCAACGGCTTAATTGCACACAACACCTTCTTCGATTCTGGCAAGAACCCATATTCCAAGCCAAGAATCTCATCAGATGGTTCTAGAGCTACCAGCAGCGCAGCTACTACTCCTGCATTCTATACAACATGAGCGCATATTTCCTCATATGCGTCTGGACACTGAAGCCATTGCTGGTCTGCCCTGCCTTGAAGAAGCCCTAGACTGCTTTCGTGATACTGGCCGTCTGCAGTTTGTCACCGACAAGGAACATTGGAATGAAGAGCTTCTCCTGCAATTTTATGCAACCCTCCACATTCGCAGCTACAACAGGGATACAACCACATGGGTCCTTGAGTGGATGACGGGCAACGTTCATCATGAAGCCAAAGCCTTTGATCTCATCAAGCTTACCGGCCTTTCCACTCCAGGCGAACTGTATGAACCAGGTTGTCAGCTTCACCACGATGCATTGGAGAGCATCTTTCAGAAGCCTGAGGCCAACATGAGCCAGTTGCTTAGTATGATGAAGCCACTGCCCTCGGATGCTGAGTATCCCAAGGAATTCCTTGTTGAAGACCTTGAGTATCTGCCACGCACAATCTATCATATCATTTGGCGAACTCTATGGCCGATTAAGGGGCATTCCTCCTCAGTAAAGCTTGAAGGAGCAGTGAAGACATTGGTCTTCTACATCCTCAATGGCAAAAGCTTCAATGATCAAGATTTCTTCATACGCCAGTTTGCTGCATCTGGGTCTTACATTTTCGCTCTCAAATTTTATGCTCCTTGGGTTATGCGTCTGATTAAGCTGCACTCTGCTGTTGACTATCAGCCCTCTGCACGCAACCATATTATCTTCTTGCCAGAGGTTGATATGTCAGTCGAAGCCATTTACCCAGATCCTGCCAAGGAAGCGCTATATCTTCATAATGCAGATCGTCAGAGTTTCACTCAGGATGTTGAAGGTGTTCGAGCTGTTTCGCGTGTCTATCCATTTGCCGGCAACACTCACCGTGCACGTACTGAAGCCACTGAAAGCACCATTGTGCCAAGGTCTCTCAAGCGCTCCCGTGTATTCAATGACCGTGAGCTTCTTGTGGCCGCATCACAAACAAGACAAGCATCATTTCTGGCTCAAGCGTCAAATGCAAAGCCTCTTGGTGGATGTTAATCGCATTCGCAATCTTGCCACCAAGAACGCCTTTGTTACTCATGAAACCTGTCGGAGGACTTGGAAGGGTTTGACACTAATAAGTGATGAAGCTGATCTTCAAGACGATGGCTTCACTGAGAGATTCAAGTTCGACTCCACTCCTCCACGGAATGATGTGCTACGTCGAACCCCATCTCTTGAAGACTCAGAATACTCTTCCTCCGTAGCCATTGTTCACACTAGAGTTATTGATGAAGCTGATGATGCTACCTCACCACCTCCAACCCAGCGCGTGTCGACACTGCACCAAGTACTTCTGCACCACCTAACCTCAACGACGACCCTACTGCTTCACCTACTCCTCATGGGAACGAGTAGCGACTATGTCTTCAAACCTTTTTGGTCCTTACTGACAAAAGGGGGAGAAGCATATGTTGATAGTCTTCAAGCGGGTCCATATGGGTGGTTGCTATACTTTTGCCTAGTGTTTACAACTCTCGTTTTTTATACATTTGGTTCTTTGAGTTGTAACACCTAAACTCGATGGTTGTCTGCTACTTTTTGCTACTATTCTGTGATGCGACGATAAATTCCGCATATGCGATGATAAATCCCGCATGAAGTCATGTCGCAGACATCCATCTTTCATTATGCATGTCATTATCCTTGTATATCTTTTCATGCATGATGTATTGTCTTCATATGGTGAGAAGGATCTCTACAAGTACAACCTGCCATGTGCATTTGCATTCCAACGCAAAACATTTATATGCACATCTTCAGGGGGAGCCTCTTGCCATATATGAAGACAATGCCTTAATCCCCTACAATTTCACATACTTTTATCCCCGTTTAAAACTTCAACCAGTTTGTCATCAATCACCAAAAAGGGGGAGATTGTAAGTGCATCTAGTGCCACCCCTAGTTGGTTTTGGAGTATTGACGACAAACCTGGTTGAGGGACTAATGTGTTTGTGAGAATTGCAGGATAACACGGGTAGTAGTCCCTCATTGATTCGGTTTACCTACCAGAGATGACCCCTAAAAATGTGTGAAGACATTGAAGACAATGGTGGCATGTGAAGATATTCACATTGAAGACTATGACATGAGAAGACATTGAGTGAAGACTATGGAACGCGAAGACTTAGTTGTTTTGTTGTTTCCTTTTCTTCTTTGTTGAGTCATAGGAACCACCGCACTGTTAAGTGGGGTCCCAGTGAACAAAGTCAGAGTGACTAAAGTGATGCTCAAACAAATCCTATGTCTTCGAGCAAAGATAATGAGAGAAAATCTTATCCAGAGTCGGATAAGTCAGCTTTACTTGTAGCCCAAGTCAAGCTGCCGCGTGTGTTTGAAATCTGACCGTTGCGACACGTGTTAGTTCCTTAGTGACCAAGGGTCATTTCGGACAAATCAGGTCGAGTTGCCCTGTGGCTATAAATAGCCCACCCCCTACACCATAAATTGTGGCTGCTCAGAGTTAGATATGGCTTTTGTTGTTTGAGAGCAACCCACCTTTGAAGCCTTTGAGAGAGAGAATCCTTGCGAGGACAAAGCCCAAACCACCCAGAGCCTAGAGTGTGTTTGGCATCACTAAAGTCTTTCTGTCCGCGTGATCTGAAGACTTGTTACACTTGAGGACTGTGAATCCTCTAGCCAGTTAGGCATCACGTTCTGAGCATCCAAGAGTCATTGTGGATTGCCGGTGAACAAAGTCTGTGAAGGTTTGGAAGTCTACCTTGAAGACTTACCAGAGTGATTGGGCGGGGACTAGGTGTCCTTAGCTCAAGGGGAATAAGGTGAAGACGCGGTCTTCTGAGTTAAATCTCAGGCTCCCTAACCAGACGTACAGTTGTCACAGCAACAGGAACTGGTCGAACAAACCACTGTCTCCCTGAAGCTACTGGTTCTATCTCTCACTTCTCTTTACTTATCATTTGTTTTCGTGAAGTCTTTGCCTGATTGCATAATCTGTTTCACTTCACACTTTGACTACTTGTCCTAATTGGCTTCATATTATCTTCCACCCTGATCCTTACTACCTAGCTGCTGATAGTCTTCGTGCTTTCACTTCATTGAATATTTGACTATGGCTTGTCTAGTGTAGTCTACCTTCCGCTGCATACCAATAGTGTTGTTTCTCCTGTTTGTGTTCGAAACTCCCATATTTTGAAGACTTCCATAAAAATCGCCTATTCACCCCCCTCTAGTCGATAACTAGCACTTTCAATTTTAAGCAAACAACTAAAGAAGATCCACATGCAGCAACATGGAAAGATGGGCAGTGGAGCAAGGCCGGAGGAAGCTGTACCTGAGGGCCGTCGGGATGTAACTAGGAGGGTGCCGGCGGCCGGGATCTGTCCACACTGCGACTGCGATAAAGTGGCGAAGGCCCTACCGCACCGGAGCTTGGTCATAGAGAACAACGGGTACCGCAGATCGGGACGTGCTGCCTCAACCCCGTCGAACAGAGAAATGACGCACATGCTCCCTTTCCACCGGCAAACGGGATGCGGCCGGATCATTGACCAATGGTGAGCGAGAGAGGCCACTGCCGCCTTGTGTGAGATAGTGTGACGAGAGACAAACCCCGGCAGGCAGACTCCATTGTATATAGTGGAGCAGATATTTCTTTTTTCCCGACGACAATCATTTTATGTTCTGTACGTGCCATTGAGGAATATAACTTTACTTAATACTAACGCGTCAAGTCGAACATTGTTCTGTCTATGTGTGGTACATGACCCTCCTTCGAGTAAACAACTGCTACACGCGTCAAATTATCACGTGGGCTGCCTTTTCGTATAGAAATGAACTCCACCGTGTACCCACGCGGGTGTGGCCGGGAATGAGACGTGAGTACGTGCGTCGTGCGTGCACCTCTTATTTAGGTGCAGGTACATATGTGGGTGGGTGTGAGAGAGATGGTTTGTGCGAAACAGAGGCCATGTGTCGATGACATCTCAATCAAAAAAATGTAACAAATGCGATGTGTGTGAAACAGAGTCATGGATATATCATATATAGAGGGAGCGATCCACGAGAAGATAGTGGAGGGATCATCGGCGTGAGATATCGATAGAATCGATAACAGGGATGAAGTGTGTGGGTGCGCGATCAATAAAGAGTGCCATCGAATATGTGTTTGCCCATGTCAAAGATACAGGGCGGCTGGCCTACTGGAATGTGAGAGGGTAGAGGTGCAGTTTTTCTCTATGGCATGGATACCTACCTACAATGTTCGACTATCGGTGTGTGGGGGGAGGGGGAGGGGGCGAGACCTAACTATAGAGAGGTAGATCGACTAGTATATGTGTGGAGAAGGAGAGAGACCTAGGTATGTATTGAGGAAGATCGATCGACATCCATGCATATGTGTAGCAGAGGAATAAGGTTGGGAGAAAAACAAAGGTAGAGTGTCGGAGGGTTGGTGGTGGAGTTGCTTCTCACAAATGGTGGGAGAGGCCAGCTAGACAAACGAAGGGTACGAGTGCAATATCAATAAGAGAGGGGATGTTTGTCTGCCTATGCACGTGCGTGTGAGAGACGGGTCGGTAGGTATGCAAGGATGATGAGGGGGGACGATACGGTTGTGGTAACCAGACGTAACTACATAGGAAGATCAATCATCGTGTGTCTAAGAAAGGGAGAGACATAACTAGTGAGGTAAGTCGATCGATGCGTGGGGAAAAAGAATTATAGTCGACCTAGCTAGCTATATGTAGGGAGATCGGTACGTATACATGCATGCATGTGTTAGAAGCAATTAAGGTCCGGAGAGACGGACATGTGGAGAGGGGTGCGGCTAGGAGGTGATGCGAGAGGCCTACTATGTCGAGGGGGAGGAGTGTGTGAGTATGAGATCGATGAAAAGAGGGGCAGGAGTGTGCACCTGTGTGGAACCGTATTGTACATAGGGGGGCATGGACGGTGAGAAGAAAAGAGGGGAAGTGTGTGTTTGTGGCAGGCACACTTGGCTACAAAGGTATATTGACCGGTGTGTGCCGGAAATTAAGAGCCAGGCGGCCTACACACACCGTGGGTGAACGACCTAAAGAGAAACGAATGTGCACAATGGAGGGGATGCTGTGGGAGGGTGAGAGGGGGGCGGTCGTGTGCATATGCACGATAGAAAGTTGGAACTAGCTAGCTACAAAGAGAAGACGATCGTGAAGGTTTAAAAGACGAATATAGATCATAATTCATTATAAAAAAATGGATTCAGATATTTAAAGAAGATATCATAGTGTTTTAAACCGACCCATGTATGAATGAATATATATAAGGGTGATATGCATGGTGTGGTTATTAACATGTTATACTACATATAATATATAGAACATTGATTATAATTTTGGATAATGTGTGGCTTTTGCAACTCAGGGCTAAATACTTGTCATAATGTAGGGGGCGGGGCACTATACCTTTTGTGATAAACATGGTGTATGTATGGAACATGGTTTAGATCATGAGTATCTAGTTAGTACATCAATTGTACTATTATTTGGAATCAACATTAAGTGTGTTCAAAATTTTGAATTCGAGTTCATATCTATATCTATAGTAATCATGTGGTGTGTTGTTAAGATAATACACGAATGATGGTTTAAGTTGGCAACAATCATGATTGTAGATTCTTATTAAAATAAAGAAACAAAGTCAAATTTAGTTCGAATTGCAGCGGTGTATAGACATTTCGAATGCACTAAAATGTTGGTATGAGTAGGTTACATGCATTATACAGACAATGAAAAAATTTAATTGGACATAACATGGATTCATACGTAGCTTTGAATAGCATTTGTACAGTAAAATGGGACAAGACTCTCTCTTTGTGTGGTATGAATAGCTTTATTTTTTTCATTTTTTTGTTGAGGGAAGTGCGAATTGATTTGGTACGTACAATATTAAACGTTAGGCTTGTCCCTAAAATTCAACCCGTGACTTGTTATATCCCGAAAATTCAGATATCATGCTCCCAAAATGTGCACCTTCACAACCCGCGCCTTGCTATCCCAAAATTACAACGCGCACGAAAACTCCCTCCGGCTGGCAAATCCTGACACGTGAAATCCCCCTTCTAACCCTGAGCCGAAAGGGCCGCTAGTTCAAATCTGTGGGGGTACTTTTGTAACACACCTTACATTTTGTAAAAGCGCGTCCCTAAGTCATGGTTCCCCCCTCCCATAGCCTCCTTTTCGCCATTCGAAATCCCAGGCCGCCATAACCTCTATGCTCTAGCCGTGAAACCCCACCCTCCTCTGTCCGCCACCTCACCACTGCCTAGTCGGAGCCTCTTCCTCGACGATGTCGTCCATCGTAACAGCTCGACGTCCCTCATCCACCTCCCCGGATGAGGATCCGTCGTCCCGCCGGTTCAGCCACCCCGTCCTCCACCTCCAAGGAGCTGCTCCGGCAATCACCTCGCTTATCGCAGCTGCTCCATCTCCACAACGCCGCCTTAACCTACTCCACCGGAACCGCGACATCCTCAACGACTCCTAGGACAAACCCGAGGCCTACTCGGCGCCACCAAAGAGGTTGTACACTTATTGCATCGCACCTTCTCCTTAACTTGACCTCCCGGCACCGACGGTGCTCCATCCCGTAGCCCCATGGTGCGACTACCTCAAAGTCGGCGCCACAGGCGACATCTCCATGATGGCTCTCCCATAGTGTGAGGCCCCTTCGGCCATGGCGTCCATACCAGACGGATTTTCTGCTCCGGCTCTCGCTCGTTCGCTCGTGCTGCTCCTGCTGCGCTGGCTCTCGCCCGCTCACTCGTGCTGCTCTTGCTGTGCTGGCTCTTGCCCGCTCACTCGCGCTGCTGCTTTGCTCTCCCCCTTGCTCATGCTGCTGCTATGCTCTTGCTGTCGCTCACGCTGCTGATGCTGGTACATGGGCTGTTGTAGCTACACAAGTTGCTACTCTGGCTCTAGTTGGCACTGCTCCTCCAGGCGCTGCTGATCCGGCTGCTATATGCTATTGTGTTGTCCGTCGATTGCCTGCTGATTTAGATCATTGTTTCTCTAATACTAGTGCTTGAGCGGTCTAAACTACATGTGAAGTGCCTCTCTGCTACCAGTGCGTTCAGTTTCAACAATAACATTTAGATTCCACAATAAATTTTAGTTTCGACAGTTAAGTCCAGAGTCATTAGTTTTTACCTCATGTGTTGTATTCAGGTGTTTCTTGGTGGTGTAAATTTTACATCTATCACTTTTTGGTAATGTATTTTACATCATCTATTGGGTATACTATTTGAATCCCACTTGAGATTAACGATGTCTGTCTTGTACTGCTTCAGCCTCGACGTCTTACGGCTCACCGCAGCTGCTCCAATGACGGAACCATCCATCACAACAGAGTAGTGCTCTGGACGCCGTCTACAGATTCCTCGAATCTTCCTCCACACCTCCAACAGCCACCTCTACCTCAACTTCTTCAGCGACCAACCCAATGATGTCGAGGTCGACACGGCTACGGCTAAGTGGTTGTGCACTTGTCGCATCACTTATTACTCTACATTCATGTCCATCCATTAGGGCTATTTTGGTTCAAAGGAAAACTAAAGGAAAAACATAGCAATAGGAAATTTTCCTATGGCACTCTACTATTCAATTATTCATGCATTTTGTTGAAAGGAATGGAGCAAAACATCCACCTGGACCTACTTTTCAAAATCCTATGCATCAAAACAAGACCAAGTGCATTAGTGGCAGAATAACATTCTCACTGTACATGCTTACATATGGTATCACTTTAATTTGGCCATGTTTCTTTGCATTCTTCTGCTCTTCCAATTCCTGTGAACCAAACACCCAAGTTGACAGAAATCATGTGTTTACAAATGCTTTGTTTCCCACATGCATTCCTATCCTATTATGGTGTTTTTCCTATCCCTGTGTTTTTAGAATCCTGCAAGCCATAGGAGCCCTTACAAAATTACTTCAAATACATGTAGGTGTCGAAGAAAACTTTGTGTGGTTTGTCCTGCTCCTGCTGCGACGTCGTCCACCTCACCTGAGCTGCTCCATCGACAGAAGCATCCACCAAACTAGACATCATGACTCCTGACCGTCTTTCGCATCCTCAGATCTCCTTCCCTGCCACCGGCGCCCTCCGCAACGGCATCTCCATCATCGACTAAGCAGATGAACCTGAGGAGTACAAAGGTCCACAAGAGAGGTCGCACTCTTTTGTTTCTGCTTATATTCTGTATTGCTTAATATTACCTGCTACTTTATCGTCCTGTTCATCTCTTAGACTCCGAGTCAGGTCCAAATTAATGTTCAAACTTGACTTTTAAAATTAGTTGTGGGGCACATATCGAGGCAACAATGAATAGTATCTCTATCTATTATCTGGCACATATCGAGGCAACAATGAATAGTATATTTTCCTATGTTGTTCATCTTTGGTGGGAAAGAAATAGTAAAGCAATCATCATTTGTCTTTTTATTAAATTAAAGCTATCATCAGCCTGCTACCATTATTTTTGGATCCATCCACTGGTTGTTACTTGTTACCATCACTCTAGATTTCTGCATGCTCTCCTTACATAATCTCACTATATTTTTTTCGTATGCATGTCAGATATTTTACACAGTCATGCTGAACATGTAGAGAAAAAGAGAAGAGTTTTGCACGGCAATACAATGTCATGCAAACATCGTTCCATGATGGTTTCAATGGAAAACCCTCCCCCCATCCCCAGATTGTAATCTAGACGCAGCTGACCACTCCTACTTACCCCCCCCCCTCCCAAGGTGTTTGCTCTAACTTGGCATGATGATGTTAGTCATATCATGCATATGTTGCCTTGCAGTGCTACTTTCAACATCATATATGTCATCTGCTTAGTTTACACATGTTCTGTAGTGCCACATGTTTAGTTTCTATATCATATATGGGAATTATGCAGTCTCATCTCTTTTAGCCAGCCATAATATATGTGAAATATGCAATGCCATCCTGTTTAACCAGGCATCATATATTTGAATGATATCTTGCCCATACTTTTCTTCATTACATTTCCATTTGTCGGCAATGTTTGTACATTAAACTACTCTTCTTGTGAATCAGCCATTTGAGTGGGTGATGGAAAAATCTGGAGTGAAAAGAAGGTCTTCAGAGCAGACAGTGCTACTTGTCGAAGCAGATCTCTTGCTGGTTCCCGATAGCTCCTCAGAGATGGATTCAGAGATAGATGACTAGTAGTATTTCCCCACTGAGGTGTATGCTCTAACTTAGCACGGTTATACTGCTCATATCATGCATATGGTGTCTTGCATTGCATAGTTTAGACATCATATACACAATATTCAACACCATGTTCTTAGTTCAGACATCATATATGTGAATGCCCTTTGCTTAGCATACATATATGTGAATTAAATCATGTGATCCTGATTATTTAGATAACATGTATGTGAATTATGTCATGTGAACCAATTTACTAAAGACATCATATAATTATCGCATGCCATCATGTTTAGTTAGTCATCATATCTTTGAATTATGTCATGCTATGTTATCCAGTTTAGATAGACATCATATATGTGAAATTATCGCATGCTATCCTTTTTAGTTAAACAATATACATGTCAACTATTTCATGTCCTCTTTTTTCCACACTATCTATTGCATGTCTCTCTCATACAATGTATGTACATTCAACTATATGTTTCCTGTTTATCAGCCATTTGAATTGGAGCGGGTGATGGCAGTATCTAGTGGAGTAAACACACAGTCTTCAAATAAAAAAGTGCTACCTCTTGTTGGAGATAGCACCCCAATTGTACATGCACGAGAACCAGCCCTACCACACATAACCCAAACTCTCGCAGATTGTACCCCTACTGCGATGGACAGAGAACCAACTTCACCCAATCTAACCCCAACCCCAGCAGATAGTAACCTAGTTCCTGTTGACACTGCACCATCTCCACCATAGAGCTCCCAAGCAAGAGCAATTAGTAAGGCAGCTCCAGTGCCCAAAGCGCCAGTACTACCACGGCGAACCCCAACTCCACCAGTTAGTACACCTATTCCTATGGAGGAAGCAGAACCAGCCATTCGTAGTTTAGCATCTATCGCATTTGATGTTGTTAAATCCTATGTGCATATCTTCTCATCATGGAAATATTATGCAGAAGATGAAGGAAAATGCCAGTTGCAGGTGTTTGTCCAGGATTTATGTGCAAGTAATGTTATTCATGGCAATTACTTTGCTTTGTCCCATACATTCTACCTCCATGATTGTTATAATACATCAAATTTTCCCATATTTCTCTATAAAGAAGGACCGATTTGGAAACACAAGATAAGGTCGCCTATGCTAATACCTCTGCTATTTTCAACAATGCTTGGTGGCAGTATCGAAATTACCAGAAGAAAACGTACTTCAGTGGCAAAGAAACTCATCAAATTCCCTCGCGTTCTCCTTAGACACATTTACTAGACGATTACTAGGAACGCCTTGTTCTGTACTGGTCCCAAACCAAGAATGTGGTAAGGTCTATGAGCTCATTTTTTTATTTTTAAGTACTATATGCCTGCGTCTTACTGTACTCTATTCATGTAGAACAAGTGCTTAAACCTGAAGAACAACTGTTCTCATTAAAGATTCTATTGCTATCGTGCATACTGCTTTGCTCTTGTATCATTGTATTTACTCATACAAACTTATTTTTAAATTGAAGGATCCAATCAAAACTCCAATGGCACAACAGGTATGTTTACGCATGTTTCTTTAACAGGTTTTGTCTAATAAATAGCTTTGTTGATTTAAATTTCAATTGTTTATATAGTTTACTTCTCATATCATGCACATTACTCGAATCACAACAGAGCCAATAGTGTTGTTGTACATGTAGACCCGTGGTACCCATCTGAAATCTTGTTGTGTCGTGTAGTTACCCACGCTTTGTATTTTTTTAGTGCTACTTTGTCTTGAACTAATATGATTTGAACCGTGTCTCTATTTTGATTTGGCAAGACAATGCAGTGACCATAGGACATAGATATCGTTTTTTTGATGCTTTTATTATGTACTAGTTGGCAATAGAAGATTTGGTAGTTTAATCATGTCCACCTTACTAATGAACTGGTTCATCGAAATGATTTTCATATACTAGTACATGCTAAACCTATTATGTGTCTGCTTGTTTTTTCTTTTAGAATGCTGACAGAATATTGGGGAAGAGTGCCTTATTAAGCAATGGTAAAGGAAGTAATGCAGATAAGGTTTAGGGCAGTGAGACGTCCTTGTTGTTCTCCAACAAAGCTGATAAAACAACTAAGGAAAACTATCTTGAAGACAGTGAGACAACCCCAAAGTCATGTCTTGGTTTAGTGTTCAAGTTACTGGCCACTCCCGCTGGCACAAGCTATTCAAACTCATTGTCTGAATCAATTCGGTTTCTTGAGTCCCAACTACAAGCTGAGATACATCGATCAGCTGTGCTGCGACAAGAAGCCGAAGGACCGCGGAAGTCCTTGGAGCATTCAGATGCATACTTTCTGGTGCAACAGCAAGCGTTGGAGGATTTTAGCGCCAAACAGGACAAAGCTAGTAAGCTTGTTAAGCTTATTGCTAGCATGGTGGATACGCAGGATAACGTTTCTTGAGCTCTTCTAAAGTTGTTTCAGTTATGGACTTGTTTCGTTGTCGCATTTATTTACACTACTAGGCAATTTAGACGGCTAGTGTATGTAATATGCTGCTTTGTTCCCTATATTTGCACCGGTGGCGAACTTTGACGCCCAACGGATGTAATATGTGTAATAGCCATAATAGCCTAGCGTTCGTTGCTTGCTTATTTATTTCCTTATTGTCTTGTTTAGTTGTTTTCTTGTAGTCAGTGCAGTTATTTTTCTGCGTTTTTCTAGTGGCCAGAATAACCTATTTTTATAACTAGGCCACAATAACCATGGCAACACACAGATTGTTGTAATCATGGTCCTACTACCTTTTGTAGTGACCATGGCCCTCCACGGGCTGTCGGATCCATGGGCCTTCTATGGGCTGTAGGATCCATGGGCTTTCTACGGGCCGTACCATCAATGGGCCTTCTATGGGCCGTAGGATCCATGGGCCTTCTACGGTCCGTCTAATTTATGGGCCTTGTATGGGTCATATAATCGTTTTGCCAAACATGGGCCTTACTATTCATGGAGCAATAACAGTCTGCAAAATGGGTCGTAAATGGGCTAGAGTAGAAATCGTACATTTTATGGTCTAACCATAATGGGCCATTAATAGGCTGTATTTGATGACGCTATGGAAACGACCCAATGGATTAACGGGCCACAAACGGGCCGACTGTAACCATGGGCTGAATTTGGCCCACAAGCAGAAAAGGCCAGTAACGAGACGTAAGTAACCGAATGCTGGAACTGAGCCCAAGAATAAATGGGCCCTGAGAAGACCGAAAGGTAACACAGGCCGGAAACGGCCCAATTGAATAATGGGCCGTTAATGGGTATAAAGTGATACACTATTCATTACGGGCCGGTTTCACCACAGGTCGCTAATGGGCCAAGACTTACAAAGGGACGCATATGGGCCGAGAGACGTCATGGGCCATACATGGGCTCGAAGTTACAACATGCTGGAATCATATTGGACGTCCCAGATGACGCTACTGAGCCAAATCCCGGAAGGACATAACAGGTCGTGAGTTAGCAGGCTATAAATGGGCTATATGTGAACAAGTCATTAACAGGCTTTCCGTGGGTCGGCTCGCTACCTTTTGACCATGTCAAACGAGCCGGCCTTTCCACTGGAATGGGCCTCTATTGGGTCGTGCCATGTGTCGACGTATCATAGGTGCCTTCAGTCCAATGAGTGGATGACATCTGTCCCAACGGTGAGCCGACAAGTGGTTCCTCCGGCCAATGAGAAATTTACACATGGAAAATCCCCATTGGTCATGGCTGTTAGCGGGTTATCGGATCCAAAACCGGACCCGATAGCTTAACGGCGACCCGTTATGGTGGATGCCACGTGTCGGTCACCCTTGATGAAAGCACTTCCATGACGCGTGATTTATCGTCATGGAAGTGGACACTTTCGTGATGATAGTTTTGGTAATGTCATGGAACACTTCTATGACATCACAGGTATGACTATCTTGATTCTGTCATAAAATCGTCATGGATGTATATGCATGACAGAAAACGTGACCTACTGTGACAAACATGTATCATCACAGAAGTGTATTTTTTGTAGTGATGTGGTGAATAAAAATATAGCCTCAAGTCAATTTACCTATGAACGAAGACGAAAGAGGGGACGCCACCCGGGGCATCCCCAAGCTTAGGCACTTGGTTACTTGAATATTACATTGGGGTGCCTTGCGCATCCCCAAGCTTAGGCTCTTGCTTCTCCTTATTCCGTAGTCCATGGAATCTTTACCCAAAACTTGAAAACTTCACAACACAAAACTTAACAGAAAACTCGTAAGCTCCGTTAGTATAATAAAGCAAATTACCACTTAGGTACTGTTCTGAACTCATTCTAAATTTATATTGGTGTTATATCTACTGCATTCCAACTTCTCCATGGTTCATACCCTCCGATACTACCCATAGATTCATCAAAATAAGCAAACAACACAATGAAAACAAAAGCTGTTAAAACAGAACAGTCTGTCGTAATCTCGAAATTTTCCATACTTTTGTACTCCAAAAATTCTGAAAATTAGGAAAATATAAGAAATTTTTATATCAATCTTGTGTAAAAAAGTTCGGATCAAAATCACGCTTCTGTGAATTTCTAAAATTCTGGCAATGAGCACAAAAATTTCTATTTTCAGCAAGATCAAATCAACTATCACCATAGACCATCCCAAAGGTCTTACTTGGCAATTTATTGAAACAAAAGCTATAAAACATGACTCCTATAGTAGCATAATCATGTGAACACACAAAAACAGTAGGGGTAAACATTGGGTTGTCTCCCAACAAGCGCTTTTCTTTAATGCCTTTCTAGCTAGGCATGATTACAATGATGTTCACATAAATGATAAGAATTGGAACACAAAGAGAGCATCATGAAGCATATGACTAGCACATTTAAGTCTAACCCACTTTCTATGCACAAAGATTTTGTGAGCAAGCAATTTATGGGATCAAGAATCAACTAGGATAGGAAGGAAAAACTAGCAAAACTCCAAGATTTTCAACACATAGAGAGGAAACTTGATTTGTTGAGATATGTAAAAGCATATATTCCTATCTCATAATAATTTTCAGTAGCATCATGAATGAATTCAACAATATAACTATCAAGAGATACATAATCCAATTGAAAATAAAAATCATGATGACAAGTTTCATGGTTATCGTTATTCTTTATAGCATACATGTCATCACAATAATCATCATAGATAGCAACTTTGTTCTCATAATCAAATGGAACCTCTTCCTAAATAGTGGATTCATCACTAAATAAAGTCATGACCTCTCCGAATCCACTTTCATCATTGTAATCGTCAAAAATAGGAGGCATGCTATCATCATAATAAATTTGCTCAACATAACTTGGGGGACAAAAATTATCATCTTCATCAAACATAGCATCCCCAAGCTTGTGGCTTTGCATATCATTAGCATCTTGGATATTCAAGAAATTCATGCTAACAACATTTCAATCATGCTCATCATTCAAATATTTAGTGCCAAACATTTATTGACTTCTTCTTCTAACACTATTGAGCGTACATTGTCCACTGCATATGTATAGGACTTCGGTCTGTATTTATACCATTGTAACACTCTCTCTCCCCCTTGTATATTTGTACATATTGGGAGACAAGTAGATGCCTGTCCACCCTGTACCTATATATGTTCATCATGCACAAGGTCAATGAATTATCGATGCATGCAATCTCCTCCTTCCAACTAACATGGTATCAGATAGCTCACCGATTTCCTTCCCCGCTTCCGCCTAACCCTGCCGCCGCCGCCCCTTGCTGCATAGCCGCCGTTGCTGTACGCCACCTCCACACCACCCCGCAGCCGCCGCACCTCCCCTCTGCCGTTGCTGCCCCACTCACCTAGCCGCCGCGTGCCACCCCTCCAAAACCCTAACACACGTCGTCGCTCCTAGACGCCGAGCCGCCAACCCCTTCCCCTTGTCGCCGCAGCTCCATGGCATGCCCCCACTCCAGCAACTCCAATCCGTTCACCGGTCCCGAGCCCGACTCCACCGTTGTTCGTGATCTTGACATCCACACCCGCATCCCCATCAAGCTCGACCAGTCCAACTCCTCGTACTATGCATGGAAGACTTGCTTCAACCTAGTCCTCCGCGAGTACCACCTCCTCGAGCACGTCAACGGGTCCATTGATGGCAATCTCATGGCGGGCGATCCGGACTAGGTGGTCATTGAGGCCTCTCTCATATGGTGGTTCTACCTCACCGTGTCGCCGGACATCTTCCACATAGTCGTCTTGGAGGATGACGATGCATGTGCCGTGTGGACCAAGATTAACAACCTCTTCACCGACAATCAGCTTCAACATCTTGTGTTTTTGCAGCAGGAATTTTTTGGGTGCCACCAAGATGACTCCTCCATTGATGACTACTGCATGCGCCTCAAGCGGCTTGCTGACAAGCTCTATGACATCGGTGCTAAGGTGTCTGACAAACTCATGCTTAGCGCCCTCACCGCCGGCCTCAATGAGGACTTCGGCAATGCGTCCTCGAACCTCTCCCTGCTGCCGAACCTGACCTTCCAGTCCGTCACTGCGTACTTACGCTTGGAGGAACGCCCGATGAAAAAGGTCAAGGCCCATGTTCACCACACCGCCCTCTCCACTGGGACGTCTCGCGGGGCACCTCTGCCCGCCCTGCCTCATCCACGTTCGCCGGCACCACCGGGGTACTTCCCCCTCCCGCCGGCTCCACCAACACCACCCGCCCCTCAGCAGCAACAACAGCAGGGTGGTGGCGGCGGGCGCTGCAATCGGCACCATGGGAGCGGCCGCTCCGGGCCATAACTTGGCAGCAGCAGCCGAGGTATGAGGGGGGCACCACGCCAACACTAGCCCTCCCTATTGTGGAGCATCGATGCAAATCCGTGGACTGGCGTGGTCCATGCTTACCACATGCCGGTCCCACGGGCTCCAGGCATCCTTAGGCCACACCCGACCAGGCCTCAGGCGCACTTTGCCACCGCTCCCTACCAGGCGGGTGGGGGCGGCTACGCACCTATGCCCGCGCCTCCTCCGGCTGGCGCCTTCCAGTAGCCCGACGGCTACCTGCTGCTCGGTGGCTTCGCGCCGCCTCCCTCACCAGTTCAGCCAGGAGGCTACCCCCTGCTGCCGGCCCCATGGGATCCTACACTTCTCGCCGCGCTGCACTCGGCGCCGTGTCCTTCCAATTACGGAGGTGGCGGCGATTGGTACATGGACACGGGGGCTACCGCCCACATGACGTTGCACCCCGGTAACCTTGCTTCCTCCTTTCCAATCACCACCTCGAACCACATCACCCTCGGTGACGGTTCTTCCTTGCCCATTACTCATGTCGGTCACGGTTTCTTTCCTTCTACTTCCATGCCGATTAGTATAACTAATGTTCTTGTTTCACCCAACCTAGTTAAAAATCTTGTCTCCGTTCGTCGTCTTGCTCATGATAATCCTCTCACTGTTGAATTTGATGGTCTTGGTTTCTCTGTGAAGGAAGCCCGTACACGGATGGTTCTGCACCGATGTGATAGCCCCGATGACCTCTACCCAGTGCACTCCACCTCCACCGCCACCTCCACCACTGCCTCTCCGGTTGCCATCTCCGCCAGCGTAGATCTTTGGCATGCACGTTTGGGTCACCCCAACTCCACCGTCCTTCGTTAGATTCTCAAGAGTTTTTCATTTTCATGTAATAAATTTGACGAGTACACTTTTCATGCTTGCCACCTTGGCTCGTCAATCGTTTAGCGCGTCAAACACTATTTCTACTTTTCCGTTTCAGTTACTTCATAGTGATGTATGGACATCCCCCGTTGCGAGTAACACGGATTTTCTATATTATCTTGTTTTACTTGATGATTTCTCTCACTTTGTGTGGACGTTTCCGCTCCATCGCAAGTCTGATGTACTCGCCACGCTCACAGCCTTTTACTCCTACATCACCACCTAGTTCGGGCGCCCTATTCTCGCCTTACAAACTGATAACGGAAAAGAGTTTGACAACACTGCCACTTACTAGTTTCTCGCCTTCTACGGCACCACCTTTCGTCTCACATGTCCCTACACATCCGAGCAGAATGGCCACGCCGAGCGCATTCTCCGCACTCTTAACGAATGTGTCTGCACCGTTGTTGTTTCACTCCAACGTGCCCCCTCGTTTTTGGCCCGATGCTCTCGCCACCGCCACCCTCCTAGTTAACATTAGTCCATGTCGTCCCCGTTGGAACTACACCCCACATCATCTTCTCTTCGGTTCCCCTCCATCCTATGATGGTATCCGCATCTTTGGTTGCCTCTGTTATCCTAGCACCGCCTCCACCACACCTCACAAACTCGCTCCTTGCTCCATAGCGTGTATCTTTCTAGGATATCCCCCTAACACCAAAGGTTACTGGTTCTACGACCCTGTCTCCCACCGTGTGTACACCTCCCGACATGTGTACTTTGATGAGCGGGTATTTCCTTTTTACTGAGTACGACCTTCTGTAGAGGATTCGGTGCTTCTAAACGGCGCCCCGCATGCCCCAGCAGCCCCTTCGGGCGCGGCCTGCTATGGCCCTGGTGCAGCTCCCTTCGGGCGCAGCTGTCGCGGACGCGGCTCTGGTGCAGCCCCTGGTGCGGCCTCCTATGGCCCCGGCACGGGTCCGTGCGGGCGTGGCCTCAGGCACGGCCCCGGTGCCGCCCCCCGTGGCTCCTTCGGCTATGGGCCCTTCCACACTAGCCTCGGGTGGCCCTTCGGCTCCCCCCACGACGGGTGCAGCCCCGGTCAGCCCCTCTGCGGCGCAGGACGCGACGGCCCCTTCACCATCCTCGTCTGCCGCTCCCGTGGCTGGTGACCACCGGTACGGTGATCCGGTCCCATGCTGGTATCCACCGTCCCAGCTTGTGATATGCTGCTAATGAGTATGCGCGCGTAGTGTCGACATCATCCTCTCCACCGTCGCCCATACCCTCGTCCGCACGCGCCGCCCTCCATGACCCGCATTGGCTCGCTGCGATGTGCGAGAAGTTCGATCCATTGCAGCGCAACCGCACATGGCATCTTGTTCCGCGACCCCCTCACGCCAACGTCATCAGTGGCAAATGGGTGTTTTGCCGCAAGACCAACCCTGGCGGTCTCTCGAGTGCTACAAGGCTTGGTGGGTGGTGCGTAGTTTTTGCCAGCGCGCCGGCTAGACTTCACCAACACCTTTTGCCCCGGTTGTTAAACTGGGCACGACCCGCATGGTGCTGCAGTTGGCGGTCTCCCATGCTTTGCCTGTGCATCAGTTGGATGTTTCCAACGCCTTCCTGCATGGTCATCTCACGGAACAGGTCCTCTGTGAGCAGCCGACCGGCTTCGTCGACGCCGAGTGCCACAATCACGTGTGCTTGCTCTCTCGGTCTCTCTATGGACTAAAGCAGCCCCTCGGGCGTGGTACCAGCATATGGCGGGCTTCTTGCAACAGCTTGGGTTTCACACCACCCGCTCTGACGCTTCCCTCTTCATCTACCATCAGGGCACTGCCACTGCATACCCGCTGCTCTATGTTGACGACATCATCCTGACGGCATCCTCTCTTAGGCTTCTTCAGCAGCTCGCGGCTCGTCTTCGCGATGAGTTTGCCCTCAAGGATCTCGGAGCGCTCCACTACTTCCTTGGTATCAAGGTTGTTCGCCGTGCCGATGGGTTCTTTCTACATCAGCAGAAGTATGCTCATGAGCTCCTTGAGCGTGCGGGTATGCTTAATTGCAAAAGCTCCCCCACGCCTATTGACACTAAGGCAAAGGTCTCTGCCTTGGAGGGATCCCCCGCGCCTGACGCCGCATTCTACCGCTCCATCATCGGCGCTCTGCAGTACCTCACCCTCACTCGGCCTGACTTGCAGTATGCAGTCCTGCAGGTGTGCCTTCACATGCACTCCCTGCTTGACTCCTATTGGACTCCGGTGAAGCGTATTCTTCAGTATATACACGACACTATGACCCTGGGACACACTCTGACGGCTTCCACCTCCATCGACATGGTCGCCTACTCCGACGCCGACTGGGCTGGCTGCCCGGACACTCATCATTCTACGTCAGGCTATTGTGTCTACCTCGAGCCCTCACTGATTTCGTGGTCGTCCAAGAGACAACCCACGGTCTCTCGCTCTAGTGGTGAGGCGGAGTATCGGGCAGTGGCAAATGTCGTAGTTGAGTGCTCTTGGCTCCGTTAACTGCTACAGGAGTTGCTTTGTGTGGTCCCCAAGGCCATGATCGTCTACTGCGACAACGTATCTGTCATCTACCTCTCCACCAACCCCGTTCATCATCACCGCATGAAGCATATTGAGCTTGATATTCACTTCCTTCACGAGCAGGTGGCACTTGGGAAGGTTCGTGTTCTACACATTCCTACCACTCAGCAGTTTGCCGATGTTATGACCAAGGGACTACCGACCCTAGTCTTTGAGGAGTTTTGGTCCAGTCTCTATGTCGCCCGCGATGCTTCG